>NW_026729129.1:167500-184726 GCF_030272615.1 Cryptomeria japonica
CCTTATCCCGCGATGCGTCCGATACACAGATAGTTCCAAGGCGGCCGAGGAGCCTCACCGCATATCAATCGGGGTGCGAGGCGAGGGATGGGGCGGGAAGGCCCCAACGGCTAGACGGAAGAGGCTTCAGGGCCACCTCGGAATGCTCCAAGCATCGGACGCGCTTGGGGCGACTACCAGTGCCAACCCCTTATCCCGCGATGCGTCCGATACACAGATGGTTCCAAGGCGGCCGAGGAGCCTCACCGCATAGCAATCGGGGGTGCGAGGCGAGGGATGGGGCGGGAAGGCCCCAACGGCTAGACGGAAGAGGCTTCAGGGCCGCCTCGGAATGGTCCAAGCATCGGACGCGCTTGGGGCGACTACCAGTGACAACCCCTCATCCCGCGATGCGTCCGATACGAAGATGGTTCCAAGGCGGCCGAGGAGCCTCACCGCATAGCAATCGGGGTGCGAGGTGGGGGATGCGGCGAGATGGCCCCAACGGCTAGACGGAAGAGGCCACAGGGCCGCGTCGGAATAGTCCAAGCATCGGACGCGCTTGGGGCGACTACCAGTGACAACCCCTTATCCCGCGATGCGTCCGATACGAAGATAGTTCCAAGGCGGCCGAGGAGCCTCACCGCATAGCAATCCGGGTGCGAGGTGGGGGATGCGGCGAGATGGCCCCAACGGCTAGACGGAAGAGGCTGCAGGGCCGCCTCGGAATAGTCCAAGCATCGGACGCGCTTGGGGCGACTACCAGTGACAACCCCTTATCCCGCGATGCTTCCGATACGAAGACAGTTCCAAGGCGGCCGAGGAGCCTCACCGCATAGCAATGGGGGTGCGAGGTGAGGGATGCGGCGAGATGGCCCCAACGGCTAGACGGAAGAGGCCACAGGGCCGCCTCGGAATAGTCCAAGCATCGGACGCGCTTGGGGCGACTACCAGTGACAACCCCTTATCCCGCGATGCATCCGATACGAAGATAGTTCCCAGGCGGCCGAGGAGCCTCACCGCATAGCAATCGGGGTGCGAGGCGAGGGATGCGGCGAGATGGCCCCAAAGGGTAGACGGAAGAGGCTGCGGGGCCGCCTCGGAATAGTCCAAGCATCGAACGCGCTTGGGGCGACTACCACTGCCAACCCCTTATCCCGCGATGCGTCCGATACACAGATAGTTCCGAGGCGGCCGAGGAGCTGGGGGATGCGGCGAGATGGCCCCAACGGCTAGACGGAAGAGGCTGCAGGGCCGCCTCGGAATAGTCCAAGCATCGGACGCGCTTGGGGCGACTACCAGTGACAACCCCTTATCCCGCGATGCGTCCGATACACAGATAGTTCCGAGGCGGCCAAGGAGCCTCACCGCATAGCAATCGTGGTGCGAGGTGGGGGATGCAGCGAGATGGCCCCAACGGCTAGACGGAAGAGGCTGCAGGGCCGCCTCGGAATGGTCCAAGCATCGGACGCGCTTGGGGCGACTACCACTGCCAACCCCTTATCCCGCGATGCGTCCGATACACAGATAGTTCCAAGTCGGCCGAGGAGCCTCACCGAATAGCAATCGGGGTGCGAGGCGAGGGATGCGGCGAGAAAGCCCCAACGGCTAGAGGGAAGAGGCTTCAGGTCCGCCTCGGAATGGTCCAAGCATCGGACGCGCTTGGGGCGACTACCAGTGACAACCCCTTATCCCGCGACGCGTCCGATACACAGATAGTTCCAAGGCGGCCGAGGAGCCTCACCGCATAGCAATCGGGGTGCGAGGCGAGGGATGCGGCGAGAAGGACCCAACGGCTAGACGGAAGAGGCTTCAGGGCCGCCTCGGAATGGTCCAAGCATCGGACGCGCTTGGGGCGACTACCAGTGACAACCCCTTATCCCGCGACGCGTCCGATACACAGATAGTTCCAAGGCGGCCGAGGAGCCTCACCGCATAGCAATCGGGGTGCGAGGCGAGGGATGCGGCGAGAAGGACCCAACGGCTAGACGGAAGAGGCTTCAGGTCCGCCTCGGAATGGTCCAAGCATCGGACGCGCTTGGGGCGACTACCAGTGACAACCCCTTATCCCGCGACGCGTCCGATACACAGATAGTTCCAAGGCGGCCGAGGAGCCTCACCGCATAGCAATCGGGGTGCGAGGCGAGGGATGCGGCGAGAAGGACCCAACGGCTAGACGGAAGAGGCTTCAGGGCCGCCTCGGAATGGTCCAAGCATCGGACGCGCTTGGGGCGACTACCAGTGACAACCCCTTATCCCGCGATGCGTCCGATACACAGATAGTTCCAAGGCGGCCGAGGAGCCTCACCGCATAGCAATCGGGGTGCGAGGCGAGGGATGCGGCGAGAAGGACCCAACGGCTAGACGGAAGAGGCTTCAGGGCCGCCTCGGAATGGTCCAAGCATCGGACGCGCTTGGGGCGACTACCAGTGACAACCCCTTATCCCGCGACGCGTCCGATACACAGATAGTTCCAAGGCGGCCGAGGAGCCTCACCGCATAGCAATCGGGGTGCGAGGCGAGGGATGCGGCAAGAAGGACCCAACGGCTAGACGGAAGAGGCTTCAGGGCCGCCTCGGAATGGTCCAAGCATCGGACGCGCTTGGGGCGACTACCAGTGACAACCCCTTATCCCGCGACGCGTCCGATACACAGATAGTTCCAAGGCGGCCGAGGAGCCTCACCGCATAGCAATCGGGGTGCGAGGCGAGGGATGCGGCGAGAAGGACCCAACGGCTAGACGGAAGAGGCTTCAGGTCCGCCTCGGAATGGTCCAAGCATCGGACGCGCTTGGGGCGACTACCAGTGACAACCCCTTATCCCGCGACGCGTCCGATACACAGATAGTTCCAAGGCGGCCGAGGAGCCTCACCGCATAGCAATCGGGGTGCGAGGCGAGGGATGCGGCGAGAAGGACCCAACGGCTAGACGGAAGAGGCTTCAGGGCCGCCTCGGAATGGTCCAAGCATCGGACGCGCTTGGGGCGACTACCAGTGACAACCCCTTATCCCGCGACGCGTCCGATACACAGATAGTTCCAAGGCGGCCGAGGAGCCTCACCGCATAGCAATCGGGGTGCGAGGCGAGGGATGCGGCGAGAAGGACCCAACGGCTAGACGGAAGAGGCTTCAGGGCCGCCTCGGAATGGTCCAAGCATCGGACGCGCTTGGGGCGACTACCAGTGACAACCCCTTATCCCGCGATGCGTCCGATACACAGATAGTTCCAAGGCGGCCGAGGAGCCTCACCGCATAGCAATCGGGGTGCGAGGCGAGGGATGCGGCGAGAAGGACCCAACGGCTAGACGGAAGAGGCTTCAGGGCCGCCTCGGAATGGTCCAAGCATCGGACGCGCTTGGGGCGACTACCAGTGACAACCCCTTATCCCGCGACGCGTCCGATACACAGATAGTTCCAAGGCGGCCGAGGAGCCTCACCGCATAGCAATCGGGGTGCGAGGCGAGGGATGCGGCGAGAAGGACCCAACGGCTAGACGGAAGAGGCTTCAGGGCCGCCTCGGAATGGTCCAAGCATCGGACGCGCTTGGGGCGACTACCAGTGACAACCCCTTATCCCGCGACGCGTCCGATACACAGATAGTTCCAAGGCGGCCGAGGAGCCTCACCGCATAGCAATCGGGGTGCGAGGCGAGGGATGCGGCGAGAAGGACCCAACGGCTAGACGGAAGAGGCTTCAGGGCCGCCTCGGAATGGTCCAAGCATCGGACGCGCTTGGGGCGACTACCAGTGACAACCCCTTATCCCGCGACGCGTCCGATACACAGATAGTTCCAAGGCGGCCGAGGAGCCTCACCGCATAGCAATCGGGGTGCGAGGCGAGGGATGCGGCGAGAAGGACCCAACGGCTAGACGGAAGAGGCTTCAGGGCCGCCTGGGAATGGTCCATGCATCGCACGCGCTTGGGGCGACTACCAGTGACAACCCCTTATCCCGCGACGCGTCCGATACACAGATAGTTCCAAGGCGGCCGAGGAGCCTCACCGCATAGCAATCGGGGTGCGAGGCGAGGGATGCGGCGAGAAGGACCCAACGGCTAGACGGAAGAGGCTTCAGGGCCGCCTCGGAATGGTCCAAGCATCGGACGCGCTTGGGGCGACTACCAGTGACAACCCCTTATCCCGCGACGCGTCCGATACACAGATAGTTCCAAGGCGGCCGAGGAGCCTCACCGCATAGCAATCGGGGTGCGAGTCGAGGGATGCGGCGAGAAGGACCCAACGGCTAGACGGAAGAGGCTTCAGGGCCGCCTCGGAATGGTCCAAGCATCGGACGCGCTTGGGGCGACTACCAGTGACAACCCCTTATCCCGCGATGCGTCTGATACACAGATAGTTCCAAGGCGGCCGAGGAGCCTCACCGCATAGCAATCGGGGTGCGAGGCAAGGGATGCGGCGAGAAGGACCCAACGGCTAGACGGAAGAGGCTTCAGGGCCGCCTCGGAATGGTCCAAGCATCGGACGCGCTTGGGGCGACTACCGTTGCCAACCCCTTATCCCGCGATGCGTCTGATACACAGATAGTTCCGAGGCGGCCGAGGAGCCTCACCGCATAGCAATCGGGTTGCGAGGCAGATTATTGGGAAGGGAACCCCCTGGGATGCGGCTCAAGCAGTGCCCAAAGGGACTGGAATGCGGAATCACATCGAGAGACCCAAATGCTATACGAGGGCTCAAATCGAATTATCGATTTGGCCACGACATGGACGCATCGGAACGACTACCTTTGCCGAACCACTCGCAATTGCATCCATACCGAAACCAATAGACATTTCCGTTAGAGCCCTCGCATAGCATTCGGGAATCTCGCATGCCCCTCTAAATCGACCAATGCTGGCGCTCAACGAAAATCCGAGCGCTACCACCGTTCGAGCGCCAGCATTGGTCGAGTTAGAGGGGCACGGGGGAGAATGCTCCAGTCAACACCTCCCCTATATAAGTTATTTGTCCGATTCTCGCACAACCGTAGTCTGCCTCGTCGAATCAAACAACGGTCCCAGATTCCGACTTCCGTTCCGTAGAGACCCAAAAGCTAGATGGAGGCTCGCAAGAAAGAGAGTCGGCGCATAGCAATCGGGTTTCTCGAACGTTTAGGGACCGAGCTCACTTGCGGATAGGGCAAAATCCGCCAAGCAACCCAAAAGCTAGACGGGGGCTCGAATCGAATCGCCTAGGCGGCCACAACAACGACGTGTTGGATCGACTACCAGTGCCAAACCATTCAGCAAGACTAGTCTGTGTCGAGGCCGGATAGAGATTCTCAGAGAGCGCCCGTATAGCATTTAGGAGACCTGCCGCGTCCCTCACACTCGACAAATGGTGGTGCACGTTTATAAATCCGAGCGATCCCAACCCTTTCAAGCACCAACATCGGTCGAGATAGAGGGGCACGGAGGGGGCTGCGTGAGACAACACAGTCCCCTATATAAGTTATTTGTCCGATTCTCACACATCTGAAGAATGGTCATCAAATCGGACAACAGCCCAAACTTCCGACTTCCGTCCCAGAAAGCCCAAGAGCTATCTAAAACGTTCATGGCCGGAACTCGATCGCGGCTATACCAGTCCGCCAAGCAACCCAAAAGCTAGACTGGAGCTCTAGTCGAATCACCTCTGTGGCCATTGCAAGGACGTGTTGGAGCGACTACCATTGCCGAACCATTCCGCAGGTCGAGTCCATACCAAGGCCGCATAGAGATTCACGATGAGCTCCTGCATAGCAATCAGGAGACTTGCCGTGTCCATCACAATCGATAAATCCTGGTGCAAGATTTTTGCATCCGAGCGCTCCAACCAGTCGAGCACCAGCATCAATCGACATAAACGGGCACGGGGGGAGGATGCTCGAGAACACTACCTCCCCTATATAAGTTATTTGTCCGATTCTCAAGCAGCCGAAGTCTGGTCATCGAATCGGGTCAAAGACCACAACTTCCGACTTTACCCACAATGCAAGTCATCGAATCGAACATCGGCCCCCGAGTCGGACTCCATGCGTATGTCAGGTCATCGGACCCAAATTCCGCCTTCCTGCGCATGGCGGGCCATCAATATCAACTCGGTCATCGGACCCAAACTCCGCCTTTCTGCGCATGGCACGCCTTCAAATCGGTCATCGGACCCAAATTCCGCCTTCCTGTGCATGGCGGGCCATCAACATCAACTCGGTCATCGGACCCAAATTCCGCCTTTCTGCGCATGGCACGCCATCAACTCGGTCATCGGACCCAAATTCCGCCTTCCTGCGCATGGCAGGTCATCGGACACAAATTCAGACCTCGCCAATATGCCTACGTATCGAATCGGTCATCGGACCCAACTTCCGACTTCATCCATACTGTAGGGTCTTTGAGGTTGGCGCGGTGCGCTCAACCCGGGGAGTCGACCCATCGAAGCATACACCTCCCCTATATAAGCTATTTGTCCGATTCCCACACCTGTGTAGTTTGCACCTCTGACCAGGACATCGACCCCAACTTCCGAACTCGACTGCAACGACGGCACCAGCGCCTTGGTGCGCACCTTGCGACGCACAGTCCCAACATTCGCCTTCCTGCACATGGCAGGTCATCGGACCCAAATTCCGACCTCGCGAGTATGCCTACATATCGAATCGGTCATCGGACACAACTTCCGACTTCATCCATACCGTAGGGTCTTTGAGGTTGGCGCGGTGCGCTCAACCCGGGGAGTCGACCCAACGAAGCATACACCTCCCCTATATAAGCTATTTGTCCGATTCCCACACCTGTGTAGTTTGCACCTCCGATCAGGACATCGACCCCAACTTCCGAACTCGCCTGCAACGACCGAACCAGCGCCTTGGTGCGCACCTTGCAACGCACAGTGCCAACATTCGCCTTCCTGCACATGGCAGGTCATCGGACCCAAATTCCGACCTCGCGAGTATGCCTACATATCGAATCGGTCATCGGACCCAACTTCCGACTTCATCCATACCGTAGGGTCTTTGAGGTTGGCGCGGTGCGCTCAACCCGGGGAGTCGACCCAACGAAGCATACACCTCCCCTATATAAGCTATTTGTCCGATTCCCACACCTGTGTAGCTTGCACCTCCGATCAGGACATCGACCCCAACTTCCGAACTCGACTAAAAAGACCGCACCAGCACCTTGGTGTGCACCTTGCAACGCACAGTGCCAACATTCGCCTTCCTGCACATGGCAGGTCATCGGACCCAAATTCCGACCTCATGAGCATACCTACTAATCGAATCGGTCATCGGACCCAACTTCCGACTTCATCCATACCGTAGGGTCTTTGAGGTTGGCGCGGTGCGCTCAACCTGGGGAGTCGACCCATCGAAGCATACACCTCCCCTATATAAGCTATTTGTCCGATTCCGACACCTGTGTAGTTTGCACCTCCGCTCAGGACATCGACCCCAACTTCCGAACTCGCCTGCAACGACCGAACCAGCGCCTTGGTGCGCACCAAAAGTGCGCACTTTTGGAGGGCACTTTTGTGCGCTCCAAAGGTGCGCACTTTTGGAGGGCACTTTTGTGCGCTCCAAAGGTGCGCACTTTTGGAGGGCACTTTTTGGAGGGCACTTTTGTGCGCTCCAAAGGTGCGCACTTTTGGAGGGCACTTTTTGGAGGGCACTTTTCTGCGCTCCAAAGGTGCGCACTTTTGGAGGGCACTTTTTGGAGGGCACTTTTCTGCGCTCCAAAGGTGCGCACTTTTGGAGGGCACTTTTTGGAGGGCACTTTTCTGCGCTCCAAAGGTGCGCACTTTTGGAGGGCACTTTTTGGAGGGCACTTTTCTGCGCTCCAAAGGTGCGCACTTTTGGAGGGCACTTTTGTGCACTCCAAAGGTGCACACTTTTGGAGGGCACTTTTTGGAGGGCACTTTTCTGCACTCCAAAGGTGCGCACTTTTGGAGGGCACTTTTTGGAGGGCACTTTTGTGCGCTCCAAAGGTGCGCACTTTTGGAGGGCACTTTTTGGAGGGCACTTTTGTGCGCTCCAAAGGTGCGCACTTTTGGAGGGCACTTTTGTGCACTCCAAAGGTGCGCACTTTTGGAGGGCACTTTTCCTGCGCTCCAAAGGTGCACACCTAGGTGAGCACCTTCGACCACACCTTGTAGCACACCAAACTCTGACTTTCGACTTCATCCGCAATGCAGGGTCTTTGAGGTTGGCGCAATGCGCACAACCAGGGGAGTCGACCCATCAAACCCAACACCTCCCCTATATAAGCTATTTGTCTGATTCTCATACATGCGTAGCCTGCAGGAGCAATTAGGACATCGACCCCAACTTTCGGCTTCTAAACGAAAACAAGGTCTTTGAGGTTGGTGTAATGCGAACAACTAGGGGAGTCAACCCATCAAACCCAACACCTCCCCTATATAAGCTATTTGTCTGATTCTCATACATGTGTAGTCTACAGGAGCAATTAGGACATCGACCCCAACTTTTGACTTCTTAACGAAAACAAGGTCTTTGAGGTTGACGTAATGCGCACAACCAGGGGAGTCGACCCATCAAACCCAACACCTCCCCTATATAAGCTATTTGTCCGATTCTCATACATGTGTAGCCTACAGGAGCCATTAGGACATTGACCCCAACTTTTGACTTCTTAACGAAAACAAGGTCTTTGAGGTTGGCGTAATGCGCACAACCAAGGGAGTTGACCCATCAAACCCAACACCTCCCCTATATAAGCTATTTGTCTGATTCTCATACATGTGTAGCCTGCAACAACGATTAGGACATCCACCCCAACTTCTGAATTCGTCTGCGTTGACCGCACCAAAGGTGCACGCCTTGGTGCTCACCAAAATCCGACTTCCGACTTCTTCTGCTATGCGGGGTCTTTGAGGTTGGCGCAGTGCGCACAACCAGGGGAGTCAACCCACCGAATGCAACACCTCCCCTATATAAGCTATTTGTCTGATTCTCATACATGCGTAGACTGCAGCAATGATTAGGACATCCACCCCAACTTTTGACTTCTTAAACAAGACAGGGTCTTTGAAGTTGGTGCAGTGCACACAACCAGGGGAGTCGACCCATCAAACGCAACACCTCCCCTATATAAAGCTATTTGTCCGATTCTCATACGTGTAGTCTGCAGCAGCGATTAGGACATCGACCCCAACTTCCGAATTCGTTTGCATTGACCGCACCAAAGGTGCACGCCTTGGTGTGCACCTTGGAGTGCACTTTGGTGCTCACCTCGGTGCACACTTTGGTGTGCACCTCGGTGTGCACCAAAGGTGCGCACCTTGGAGCGCACCAAAGGTGTACACTTTGGAGCGCACCACATAGGGTCTTTGAGAGGTTGGCGCAGTGCGCACACCAAGGTGGGTGTTGAGGTGCGTGCCGAGGTGGGTGGGTGCTAGGGTGCGCTCCATGGTGGGTGCCAGGGTGGGTGCGTGCTAGGGTGGATTCCAAAGAGGGTCATAGGGTGGGTGCCAAGGTGGGTTGGTGATATAGTGGGTTCAAAGGTGGGTACTAGGGTGGGTTCCAAGGTGGGTCACAAGTTGGGTGCCAGGATGCGTGGGTGTTAGGTTGGGTGCCAAGGTGGGCTCCTGCGTGGGTGGGTGCTAGGGTGGGTTTCAAGGTGGACGCGAGGGCGGGTGCCAAGGTGGGTAACAAGTTGGGTGTTAGGATGGGTGAGTGCTAGAGTGGGTGCCAAGGTGGGTGGGTGCTAAGGTGGATGCCAAGGTGGTTCACAGGGTGGGTGGGTTCTAGGGTGAGTTCCAAGGTGGGTCACAGGTTTAGTGCTAGGGTGCGTGTCAAGGCGGGTGTCGAGGTGCCTGGGTGCTAGGGTGTGGATGCCAATGTGGGTCATAGGGTGGGTACTAGGGTGGGCTGCAATGTGGGTGCCAAGGTGGGTAACATGCTCGGTTGGTTCTAAATTGGGTGTCAGGGTGGGTGTGCACCCACCTTGCCCGAGGTGGGTGCCAAGGTGCCAGTGTGGGTGGGTGCTAAGGTGGATGCCAAGGTGGGTGAGAAGGTGGGTGATAGGTTGAGTGGTAGGATGGGTGGGTGCCAAGATGGGTCACAGGGTGGGTGCAAGGGTGGGTAGGTGCTAGGGTTGGTGTCAGGGTGGGTGGGTGCTAGGTTGGGTTCCAAGGTGGGTGCGAGGGTGAGTGTCAAGGTGGGTCACAGGTTAGGTGCTAGGATGGGTGAGTGCTAGGGTGCAAAGGTGCCAGGGTGGGTGCTAGGATGGGTCGATGCTAGGGTGAGTGGCAAGGTGGGTCCACAAGTGTCAAGGTGGGTGCCGAGGTGGGTGCCAACTTGGGTTCCAAGGTGGGTGCCAAGTGGGCGACTGCTATGGTGGATGCCAAGGTGGGTCACGGGGTGGGTGCCAAGTTGCTAGGTTGTGTTCCAAGGTGGGTGCCAACGTGGCTGCTAGGGTGCGTGGGTTAAAGGGTGTGTCACAACGTGGGTGCCAGGATGGGTGCGCACCCACACTGGCCAAGACGGGTGCAAGGTTGGGTTCCAAGCCCGGTCACAGGCTGGGTGCTAGGATGGGTGGGTGCCAAGGTGGGCACCAGGGTGGGTGCACCCACCCTGGCCAAGGTGGGTCACGGGGTGGGTCCTAGGGTGGGTAACGGGGTGGGTACTAAGGTGCGTGCCAAGGTGGGTCATGGGGTGGGTGCCAAGGTGGGCACCAGGGTGGGTGTGCACCAACCCTAGCCAGGGTAGGTCACGGGGTGGTTGTCGGGGTGGGCGTCAAGGAGCCAAGGTGGGTGGCAAGTAGCCAAGTTGCGTGCCAAGGTGGGTGTCGGGGTGGGTGCCAAGGATCCAAGGTGGGTGCCAAGGAACCAAGGTGGGTGTCTGGGTGGGTGCCGAGGTGGGAGCCAGGGTGGGTCCCAAGGTGAGTGCAAAGGTGGGTGCCAGGGTCAAGGTGAGTGCCAATGTGGGTTCCAAGGTGCCAGGGTCAGGGTGAGTGCCAATGTGGGTTCAAAGGTGCTAAGTTGGGTGCGAGGTTGGGTGCGAGGGTGGGTGGGTGCCAAGGTGTGCTAGGTGGAAGCCCGGGTGGGTCGGCATCCCATGGGTGTCGAGTTGGGTGCCTGATGGGTGCTTCTTGTCAAGTTTTAGTCGTCGGGACTCATTTCGAGCCTTAGAGGTCGTTTCTTGTCCGGTTGCCCTGTCTTCGACCTGGGAACCCAATTTTGGTCCTCGGGTCCCATTTTTTTTTGTCTCGCATCCCACTTTTGGCCTGTGGCCTTTTCGGGGTCGATTCTCGTTTTGGGCATCAGAGCATGTTTCTTCTCCTAAAACCCAATATTTGTTTATTAAGTCTCGGAACACATTTTTGTTCTCGTGGACCCATCATGGGTCTTGGAACGCATTTGTGGTCCTTGGGTCCCATTTTGCATCCCGAAACTTGTGTTTTGGTGCTTGATCCCTATTTTGGGTGCCCACCTTGCACCAAGTGCGCACCCGGGGCAAACCGAGCGCCTTGGTGCACCGGGGCAAGATCGAGCGTGCACCCGAGGCGCCCCGAACATGCACCAAGGTGCACTCGGCCCACATGTGAGCGCAGGTCGTTGCGCCCGAGGTGGTGTGTGGGCACCGCGTTGCAGACGGGACACTGCACGCACACGACGCCCCGTCCAGGTGCACGCACGTAGGCCGGGCCGGGTGCACACCCGACGCCCTAGCAAGGTGCGCGCACCCGGGCAGGGCTCACACTTGGCGAACGGGGCGCACTTCGCGAGGGAGGGTGTGCACCTCGACGGGGGTGGGTGGCCGGGGTGGATTCGCACGTGGGTCGCGGTTTGCTAAGTACACACTGCGACAAGCTCATAACGGGTGCGATCATACCAGCGTTAGTGCACCGGATCCCATCAGAACTCCGCAGTTAAGCGCGCTTGGGCCGGAGTAGTACTGGGATGGGTGACCTCCCGGGAAGTCCCGGTGTTGCACCCTTTTTTAGTTTTTCGCCGGGCGTCGCAATGCTATTTGAATAAACCTTTTGCCCGTTTGCGTTCTCGTCGGGGCCGGGCCGGGCCGGGGTGCGCTGCCCGCACTACCGCGCGCGCGGGGGGCGACACCGAGCGCGCACCCGAGGCGCCCCGAGCACACAGGCCACGGTGCAACCCGGGCGTTGTGCGCGCACCCCGGTGCGCCCGAGGTGCTGCGCGCGCACCCAGGTGAAATCGGTGTGCACCTCGGCCAGTGCGCGCTCGGTCGAGTCGCGCACGTTGGCCAAGGTGCACGGTGATGTTTCTTACTCTAAGGTTCCGCACCAGACGCCCGGGACAGGTGAGCGAAGCTGGGCGGGGCCGGGTGCGCGGCCGGGGCAGGTGCACGCAGCTGGAGAGAGCTTTGGAGCACACCAGAGGTGCGCACCTTGGAGCACACTTCGGAGCGCACCAATGATGCGCTCCATTCAAAAGTTTCCTGAAAAGGCAAAAAAAGTTGAGATTATAGAATTTCCCACTTGAGAGATTGTAAAAAAAAAAAATTTAAAATGAAGGAAACGCGGGTGCCAAGGTGTGCGCGCCCGGGTGCGCAGCCCAGCCAAGGTGTGCGCACCAAGGCGCCCACCCTGGCGAAGGTGCACGCAAGGTGCGCACCCGAGGCAAACCGGACAATTAACCCAACTTTCGACTTCGCGCGCACCTGCGCACCTTGGAGCGCACTTCGGAGCGCTCCTTGGTGCGCACCAATCTTGGGCACCTCGGAGTGCACCATGGCGCCCACCAAGGTGCGCACCCGGGGCAAACCGAGCTCCGACTTCGTGCGCACCTTGGAGCGCACGAAAGGTGCGCACCATGGCGCCCACCAAGGTGCGCAGCCCAGCCAAGGCGTGCGCATCAAGGTGCGCACCCTGGCGAAGGTGCGCACCCGGGGCAAACCGAGCTCCGACTTCGTGCGCACCTTGGAGCGCACAAAGGGTGCGCAACCCAGCCAAGGTGTGCGCACCCCGGGCAAACCGAGCTCCGAATCGTGCGCACCTTGGAGCACACTTCGGAGCCCTCCTTGGTGCGCACCGATGTTGCGCACCTCGGAGCGCACCCGGGGAAAACAATGCAATTAACCCGACTTTCGACTTCGTGGGCACCTCGGAGCGCTCTCGGGTTCGCACCTCGGAGCACACCGAGGTGCGCACCTTTGATGCGCTGCCTTCACCAATTTCCAGAAAAGGCAAGAAAACATTGAGAAGGTGTGCGCACCGAGGTGCCCACCCTGGCGAAGGTGCACGCGAGGTGCGCACCCGGGGCAAACCGGGCTCCGACTTCGTGCACGCCATGCTGCGCACCTTGGAGGGCCATGGTGCGCACCTTGGAGCACACTTCGGAGCGCTCAATGGTGCCCAACCCAGCCAAGGTGCCCACCGCGGCGAAGGTGCACGCGAGGTGCGCACCCGGGGCAAACCGGGCTCCGACTTCGTGCACGCCGCACCTTGGAGCACACTTCGGAGCGCTCCTTGGTGCGCACCAGGGCGCGCAACCCAGCCGAGGTGCCCACCCCGGCGAAGGTGCACGCGGGGTGCGCACCCGGGGCAAACCGGGCTCCGACTTCGTGCACGCCATGGTGCCCACCGCGGCGAAGGTGCACGCGAGGTGCGCACCCGGGGCAAACCGGGCTCCGACTTCGTGCACGCCGCACCTTGGAGCACACTTCGGAGCGCTCCTTGGTGCGCACCAGGGCGCGCAACCCAGCCGAGGTGCCCACCCCGGCGAAGGTGCACGCGAGGTGCGCACCCGGGGCAAACCGGGCTCCGACTTCGTGCACGCCATGGTGCCCACCGCGGCGAAGGTGCACGCGAGGTGCGCACCCGGGGCAAACCGGGCTCCGACTTCGTGCACGCCGCACCTTGGAGCACACTTCGGAGCGCTCCTTGGTGCGCACCATGGTGCCCACCAGGGCGCGCAACCCCGCCGAAGGTGCACGCGAGGTGCGCACCCGGGGCAAACCGGGCTCCGACTTCGTGCACGCCGCACCTTGGAGCACACTTCGGAGCGCTCCTTGGTGCGCACCAGGGCGCGCAACCCCGCCGAAGGTGCACGCGAGGTGCGCACCCGGGGCAAACCGGGCTCCGACTTCGTGCACGCCATGGTGCGCACCAGGGTGCCCACCGCGGCGAAGGTGCGCACCCGGGGCAAACCGGGCTCCGACTTCGTGCACGCCGCACCTTGGAGCACACTTCGGAGCGCTCCTTGGTGCGCACCAGGGCGCGCAACCCAGCCGAGGTGCCCACCCCGGCGAAGGTGCACGCGAGGTGCGCACCCGGGGCAAACCGGGCTCCGACTTCGTGCACGCCATGGTGCCCACCGCGGCGAAGGTGCGCACCCGGGGCAAACCGGGCTAGGACTTCGTGCACGCCGCACCTTGGAGCACACTTCGGAGCGCTCCTTGGTGCGCACCATGGTGCCCACCAGGCCGCGCAACCCAGCCAAGGTGTGCGCACCAAGGTGCACGCGAGGTGCGCACCCGGGGCAAACCGGGGTCCGGCTTCGTGCACGCCGCACCTTGGAGCACACATCGGGGCGCTCCCGGGTTCGCACCGGCGTTGCGCACCGTGGTGGGCACCTCGGAGCGCACCGTGGTGGGCACCTCGGAGCACACCAAGGTGGGCAGCGAGGTGCGCACCTTTGATGCGATGCCTTCACTAATTTCCATAAAAGGCAAAAAAAAACGAGATTTTAAAATTTCCGTTTTGAAAGATAGTGAGAAAAAGGGAATGCTGGTGCCATCTTGAGCCCGCCCTGGTGCGCAGCCCAGCCAAGGTGTGCGCACCAAGGTGCCCACCCTGGCGAAGGTGCGCGCCCGGGCAATTAACCCAACTTCCAACTTCGCGCGCGCCAGGGTGGGAGCGCACCCAACAACCGGGCCTGGGAAGAGCCAATGCGAGAAACCCCACCAAACGCTCTGACAAAAAAAGAGGGGGCGCTCCAGTAACCCCGCTTCGGAGCGCACCCTGGGCAAACCCAGCCAGGGTGCCCACCCCGGCCAAGGTGCAGGCGAGGTGCGCACCCGGGGCAAACCGGGCTCCGACAACGTGCACGCCGCACCTTGGAGCACACTTCGTAGCGCTCCCGGGTGCGCACCTCAGAGCACACCAAGGTGGGCAGCGAGGTGCGCACCTTTGATGCGCTGCCTTCACTAATTTCCAGAAAAGGCAAAAAAAAGAGGAGATTTTAAAATTTCCGTTTTGAAAGATAGTGAAAAAAACGGAACGCGGGTGCCATCTTGAGCCCGCCCTGGTGCACAGCCCAGGTAAGGTGCCCACCCTGGCAAAGGTGCGCACCCGGGCAATTAACCCTACTTCCGACTTCGTGCGCGCCAGGGTGGCAACCGGGCCTGGGAAGAGCCAATGCGAGAAACCCCACCAAACGCTCCGACAAAAAAAGAGGCGGCGCTCCAATAACCCCGCTTCGGAGCGCAGCCGGGGCAAACCCAGCCAAGGTGCCCACCCCGACGAAGGTGCACGCGAGGTGCGCACCCGGGGCAAACCGGGCTCCGACAACGTGCACGCAGCACCTTGGAGCACACTTCGAAGCACTCCCGGGTGCCCACCGGCGTTGCGCACCGTGGTGGGCAGCGAGGTGCGCACCTTTGATGCGCTGCCTTCACTAATTTCCAGAAAAGGCAAAAAAAAATGAGATTTTAAAATTTCCGTTTTGAAAGATAGTGAAAAAAACGGAACGCGGGTGCCATCTTGAGCCCGCCCTGGTGCGCAGCCCAGGCAAGGCATGCGCACCAAGGTGCCCACCCGCGGTGCACGCCCGGGGCAAACCGGGCTCCGACTTCGTGCAGGCCGCACCTTGGAGCACACTTCGGAGCGCTCCTTGGTGCGCACCATGGTGCCCACCAGGGCGCACCCGGGGCAAACCGGGCTCCGACTTCGTGCACGCCGCACCTTGGAGCACACATCGGAGCGCTCCCAGGTTCGCACCAGCGTTGCGCACCTTTGATGCGCTGCCTTCACTAATTTCCAGAAAAGGCAAAAAAAAAACGATATTTTAAAATTTCCGTTCTGAAAGATAGTGAAAAAAACGGAACGCGGGTGCCATCTTGAGCCCTTCCTGGTGCGCAGCCCAGGCAAGTTGTGCGCACCAAGGTGCCCACCCTGGCGGAGGTGCGCGCCCGGGGCAATCCGGGCTCCGACTTCGTGCACTGCATGGTGCCCACCAAGGCGCGCAACCCAGCCAAGGTGCCCACCGCAGCGAAGGTGCACGCGAGGTGCGCACCCGAGGTGCACACCCGGGGCAAACCGAGCTCCGACTTCGTGCACGCCGCACCTTGGAGCACACTTCAGAGCGCTCCTTGGTGCGCACCAGGGCGCGCAACCCAGCCAAGGTGCTCACCCCGGCGAAGGTGCACGCGAGGTGCGCACCCGGGGCAAGCCGGGCTCGGACTTCGTGCACGCCGCACCTTGGAGCACACATCGGAGCGCTCCCGGGTTCGCACCAGCATTGCGCACCTTTGATGCGCTGCCTTCACTAATTTCCAGAAAAGGCAAAAAAAAAAAAAAAACGAGATTTTAAAATTTCCGTTTTGAAAGATAGTGAAAAAAACGGAACGCGGGTGCCATCTTGAGCCCGCCCTGGTGTGCAGCCCAGGCAAGTTGTGCGCACCAAGGCACCCACCCTGGCCAAGGTGGGTCACGGGGTGGGTCCTAGGGTGGGTAACGGGGTGGGTACTAAGGTGCGTGCCAAGGTGGGTCATGGGGTGGGTGCCAAGGTGGGCACCAGGGTGGGTGTGCACCAACCCTAGCCAGGGTAGGTCACGGGGTGGTTGTCGGGGTGGGCGTCAAGGAGCCAAGGTGGGTGGCAAGTAGCCAAGTTGCGTGCCAAGGTGGGTGTCGGGGTGGGTGCCAAGGATCCAAGGTGGGTGCCAAGGAACCAAGGTGGGTGTCTGGGTGGGTGCCGAGGTGGGAGCCAGGGTGGGTCCCAAGGTGAGTGCAAAGGTGGGTGCCAGGGTCAAGGTGAGTGCCAATGTGGGTTCCAAGGTGCCAGGGTCAGGGTGAGTGCCAATGTGGGTTCAAAGGTGCTAAGTTGGGTGCGAGGTTGGGTGCGAGGGTGGGTGGGTGCCAAGGTGTGCTAGGTGGAAGCCCGGGTGGGTCGGCATCCCATGGGTGTCGAGTTGGGTGCCTGATGGGTGCTTCTTGTCAAGTTTTAGTCGTCGGGACTCATTTCGAGCCTTAGAGGTCGTTTCTTGTCCGGTTGCCCTGTCTTCGACCTGGGAACCCAATTTTGGTCCTCGGGTCCCATTTTTTTTTGTCTCGCATCCCACTTTTG
>NW_026729130.1:0-183000 GCF_030272615.1 Cryptomeria japonica
ACAATTGAAGGAGAGTACATGGAAAAATGTAAACCATGATTCCTACACCTGTGTATATGCATTACTCTCAATCATCACAATCAAAGGGTACTGATATTTGTATTTCCATCAATGCCAAAGGGGGAGATTGTTGGCATTGCATGAAGATTCCATTGATGAAGTATAGTGTTATCATTGATGTCAATAGCAACCGGTAATGGAGTTGTATTGCAACCAGTAGTGATGTAGTAATGCAACCGATAGCAGAGCAATGATGGAAACCAGTATTGGTATTTGAAGCAGTTGGAGTTGTCTTGAACAATGTGCAATTGATTGCTATGTAATCGAATAGTCATGTTTGAACCGATATGTTTGTAATCTCTATGAGATCTTAGGTTTTGTGATGTGTTACCGACCTATTGTATTTCTTTTTAAGGTCGATGAGTTGTTTGTAATTGTGTTGGCAATTTGGTTAAGTGTGGTAGTGTGATTGATTGGCGAACTAGAAGGAGTATCTGCAGAATGTTTTGAAGGCAGATAGGAGCATTAAAGGATTTGATCAAGCAGAGTAGTGTTATTATCAGATCAACAAAGACCCTATTGTTCTCTAACAATTTTAATAGTTAAAACCCCTAACCCAGTAAGGTTTAACAGGCTTGGTGCTTTGTAAATCCTCTAACCAGGTGATCCATTAGCTTGGATTTGAAATCCTTTATCAAGGTTACTCCTAATAGGGTATTTCCTTTAACGAGGTATTGTAGTCAATCCCTTAACCAGGTGGTCCTTGATCGGATTTGTTCCTAACAAGATAATTTTGTAAAGCTTCTAACAAGGCTTGGCTCCTAGCAGGGTGAACCTAAGAAGAGTTCAGAATACTTGTGGGTATTCATCCCCATTGTGGTTTTTCCCATTTGGATTTCCACATCAAAAATCATTGTGTCAAGTGGTGAATGATTTTGTGGTTATATGTTTTGATATGGTTAATATGTTTAACTGGTAAAGCCACTTAGATATGTTTAGATGACAGGAAGTGATTTGAAATGTGCTATTACTAATTTTAGTAAAGTGGTTTGATGTTTTGGTTAAACGTTATATGTGTTTCAGATCTATTACACTGTTATATTGGTATTCTAGTCAACCAGTAAACTTGACAGTGCAGTTGCAGTTTATGATACAGTGTCTAAACTAGTTAGTTCAGTGATTGGTTTATGAGTTGGGTTTAAGTTTGGTGAAAATTTAGTTTGTTTTCTATCTACTGATTCACCCCCCCTCCCCCCCCCCCTCCCTCTTAGTTGTTGACCCGATCCTTATTGATTCATCATATCATCATAGCCAAGATCCAAATCTATACATTGGTAATTAAAGCATCAAATAGGAAAAAGATTCTATAACAAATTTTAAATGTTCTACTATGATTTTACTTAAGCAATAGTTTTCCTTATTGTCTCTTTATAATTGACCTCTAGTCTATTTTATAATTAAATAAAAAACTTAAATTTATTATTTAAAAAATTTCTCCAATACTAATTGAAAGTTTATGTAAACAGTTTATTAAACAAATTTTTAAAATTTTAAAATTACATTCAAAAAATTATATCAATAAATAAATGCTGCTGCATTTTATAGAAATAATATTCTAAATTCAATATCAATCCTGAAATATCCTTTCAAACATTAGCATCCCAACAGCTCCATGGGCACATGTTCCCTGTAATGAGAGCTTGCTCTTACTACTTTCTTTGTAAAGGCAGCCCCTGGCTACTTGGCTCTTTACTAGGTATATTTTTTCAAATCACTTGAATAGTGAAAATTTTGTAAAGATGTTAGTTGTCTAAAGCTGTCAGGTAAAGCTTTTAATTTATGACAATCCGATAAATTTAAGTTCCTTAGAGCTCTGAGTTGTCCAAATCTCTTAGGAAAAGCTTGTAACTTATAACACTCAGATAAATTCAAGTCCCTTAGAGCTGTGAGTTGTCCAAAATTGTAACTTATAACACTCAGTACCTCTAAAGTAGGCAGTTGGCAGATTAAATGGAATAAAATGTATTGGTTACTTATTATCCACACATTTTAATACATTCAATTTTATCTCATTCATAATCACACATATTCTAATAGATTTGATATTTTTATGCGATATGTTTATACATAAATTTTTTATATTAAAATTTATACATTTTTTTAATTTTGGGTCAAACTTGTAATATAAGATTGTTCTCAATTAAAATTAGCCTTGGTATACAAAGATGTTCATTTCACTCAAAATCAATGTTTTGTGTCAATAAATGTAAATATATTCACTTTTAAGCTTAGCTATAATTTATTCATTGAACTAGTATATAACCAAAATTTATGTTTTCACTTTATAGAAACCTAAGCTATAAATTAATTTTCTTGATGATTGATAGATATGACCTAGAAGTGATATTTATACACAACTTAAACACACAAATTGAATGCTTTTATGTATATAATGAAAATGGTTAATTAAAAATTATTCAACTTGGACATAATATAAAATTTAAATTTCAAACATACCAATTATACATTATTAAAATGACTTGCATCAATTTTGCGTTGACATAAGAATGTGAACTAATAAGAATAGAGCTAAAGAATATCTAAATAAGGTTTAAGATCTCATTTGATAGCTAATTTAGACTAAAGGGAGCACCAAATTACTCAAGAACATGTGTTGGGATCAACTACTTCCAACACTCATATAAAGTGGCATAAAATGAATAGTAAAAGTGGTCACAATATGCACTTTTGAGCATTAAATTTTTTCCTAGTTTTAGCTTACATTTAAATCCACGAGATTAAAGCATGTGAAAGTAGAATTACACATGGAAAATGATAAGTAATAACTAATTTAAAATGATTCAGCTTGGTCTCATTATAGAATTTTAATTCTAAACATAAAAAGTAAAATTTGAACCTTTATTTTACACAAGAATGCAAAATGATGAAAAAAGAGAGAGTTATTGAGATTATTTCAATAGGAAATAAGTTCTTTTCTAAAAATCAATCTAGAAATCTAAGCCAAAGAGTTAACAAATTAGTGAATCCCTTGCAATGTTTGATATATAAAAATTTATATGAATGAGATAAGATGGCGAAAGTAGGAATAAGTACTATGAGAGTGAGAATGAGTATTGTGAGATAAAGTATAGGAACGACAAGTGAAATCCTAGAGGAGGATGAAGATGGTGAAGGGGATGTGATCAATAGATACTTTGTTGTTGGTGGTGGTTGTGGTGGGTCTGTAGCATTGGTTTCCTTCATTGGCATTGGCTTCAATGTCTCTATTTTAAATAGAAGAGACTATTAGACAGTTCAAATGACCGAAAGACAACTGAGAGGGGGGGGGTGGGGTGAATCAGTTGTCACAAATTATCAGAACTTTTAGCAAATTAAAACTTTAATACTAGAACCCAAAACATAAGTACTATAATAACAGTTAAACCAATTAAGCATAAAAAATAATCACATAATAAAAACCATCCACATGACACCAAGATTTATACATGGAAAACCCGGTAAAGGGAAAAACCATTGGGAAGCCTACCCACAGTAAGATAATACTTCTGTAGTAAGTATGTGAATTACAATTGAGGGGCCTGCACTTGCAGAAAGGCCAACAACCTAGAGCGCACTGATCATCACAAAAGGAGCCTCACTGACTACATAGAAATCCAAACTACAATCTAGAGAAGTGTTGAACTGCAAAAGATAGCATCCCTATGCCCAAGTATAGTTCTGGTTAAGCTCAATAGATGAGGATTGAATCCTCTTACATACACCCAATTCAATCTCCAATGATCGACCTAATCCTTTGCTTGAATGATATTACATTATTCGCACATTGCATTCCTTGACCATGACCTCTAACATAACCATGATAATCTACAATGAGATCTTATATCTATATATACAAACCCTTGACTATAAATAATTAGGTCGGCCATCAGATAATAAACCAATTAGACAATTACAAACCATGTCGGCCTTAGACCAAACTTATAATATCCAACACATATGACATCCCTAAAATATATCACAAGGTCCAATCCACATGTTACATTAAAGTCGATCCATAACCTAGATTAACCGAGACCCAGTATAGGTCCACATGCTACAAGAATGATCTCCATCCACCAAGTCTCAAACATGATCACCAACATCATCCTGAAAATCCACCAGAAACTGCACCAACACCACTTATGCAGTTCATCAAAGATCTTCATCAAAAGCTCTACCAATGAAACCCTCATCGGATCCAAAAACTAAGCTTCTAAGAAAGCATGATAGCATTCGATCATCAGACCAAAATCAATTGACTAAACATGAGCATGAGTATCATGAACAAGCCAATTCCATCATTAAATCATACTAGATCCTACCAGATCACGTTGGATCCAAAACAACTAGAAATCACTCAACCTATTGGGACCAAAAGGGTGTCGGTAAAGCATCCAAACAACTAGTGCTGGCATCAATGACAAAACATCAATGCAATAAATAATCAATTCCACCAAATGGCCAACAATCTCTCCCTTTGACATTGATGGCAACACTCGATGTGAAAAACATCTAAGTACCAAGAAATGCCAAACAAGTTTCCCCCAATGGAAGACATCCAACAATCTCCCACATATGGCTCTAAATGTCAATATATCTTCCCTTTACTTTTCTTATTCATATCTCTCTCCCTTTGACTTTTTCTTTTTCTTTCTTTGTATTTTTCACAACAATATCTCTCCCTCTTTGACATCAATGCCAGAAATCTGACAAAAATATCAAAGAAAAAACATAAACCACTAAATCACAAAGCTAACTACTCCCCCTGAGCAGTAGCATCCTACATCAGTGTCAGAATGAATGGTATCTCTAATAATGTGTGTCAGACTAATGCCAAACCGCATCAATCAAGTCTCCACCAGAGGGGCAAAAACTCCCAATCTATCTCTCAGGTACTCAAATGATTCTTTGGGAAAAGGTTTAGTGAAAATATCTGAAATCTTCTCTTTACTATTCACATAAACTAGTCTAACTTCATTTTCTTCCACCTTTTCTTTCAAAAAGTTATATTTGATAGATATGTGGTTTGTTTTAGAATGAAATACTAGATTCTTTGATATATATCAATAGCAGTAGAGTTATCACAGTGAATAACTACCAGTGCATCACAATTCACCTTTATATCCTTCAACATTTTCTTCATCCATAAAACTTGTGTAGAATTAGTAACAACAACAACATACTCAGCTTCAGTAGTAGATAAATAAGTACATGACTATTTCTTGCTAATCCATGAAACCAACTTCTTTCCAAGAAAGAAAGCTCCATCGGTAGTGCTTTTCCGGTCATCAATATCTCTAGCCCAATCAGCATCTGTATATGCATATAGAGTAAAGTTATCATCCTTAGGGTACCACAAACCATATTCTGATGTACCTTGCAAGTATCTAAAAATCCTTTCACCGCAATCTCATTATTTTCTCTAGGATCATTCTAAAATCTTGAAACAATACAAACAACATTCATAATATCAAGCCTAGTTTGAGTCAAATAAAGAAGACCTCCAATCATAGATTTGTATCTTGTAGGATTTATTGGTACAAAAACATCTTTTCTTGTCAATTTCTCACTTGTAAACATAGGAGTACTTACTGGTTTAGAATCTCCCATGCCAAATTTCTTCAACAATTCCTTAGCATATTTAGTTTGACAGATGAAAATACCTTTGTCAGTCTGAGTAATCTACAAACCTAAGAAAAATTTCATCTCACCAATCATAGACATCTCAAATTATTTCTCCATATTCTTAGAAAATTCTATGCATAACTTATCTTTACCTACAAAAATAATTTCATCAGCAAATACTTCAATAATCAGTATATCATCATCAATGATTTTATAATATAAATTACTTTTAGCACTGCCCTTAGTAAAACCAAGCTTCAAAAGATATTTATCCAGCCTTACATGCCAAGCTCTAGGTGCTTGTTTCAATCCATATAAAGCTTTCCTTAACCTGCAAACCATATTTGTATCATCTGATAGTGAAAAACTATTAGGTTGCTCAATATAAACTTCCTCATCAAGATCCCCATTCAAAAATGCACATTTAACATCCATCTGATAAACCTTGTAGTTTTTATAAGCAACATAGGCAAGAAATAATCTTATAGCTTCAATCCTAGCTACAGGTGAAAAAGTATCTCCATAATCAATTCCTTCCTTTTGAAAATATCCATTACAAACCAATCTAGCCTTATTCCTTATAACTTGACCATCCTCATTCAAGTTATTCCTAAAAACCCATTTTGTTCAAATAACATTTTTATTTTTAGGTCGGGGAACCAAGGTCATGTGTTATTTTTCTCAATCTGATCTAGTTCTTCTACCATAGCTTTCAACCAATATTCATCTTTACTTGCCTCAATTACTGATATCGGTTCAACATGTGAAATTAACATACCTCATTAGTTGTCATTTTTCTTCTTTTTATCACTCCATTGCTCTTATCCCCAGTGATCTAATCTTCTGAATGATTCAATCTCACATACCTAGGAGTCTTCTAACTTTTTGTTCCTCTTCCTTGTTCTTTAGTCACTATAGAATTCTTTGATATTGTTGGAGTAACTGGTTCAACACTCTATTCTGGTAAAGGTGCTACCGGTTCAGATATAATCATTTCCATTGTTGCTTCCTTCTCATAAAATTTGATTTGACTTCTATTCAGCTCATCTACTTTGACATCAGCACTCTCCACAATTCTTTGCAATCTCTTGTTATAACATCTATATGCTTTTCTTTCATTAGAATAACCAAGAAATATGCCTTCATCACATCTAGGATCAAATTGTTCAATGATATCATCTCTCCTGATATAATATTTACTACCAAAAATTTTGAAATACTTAACTGTAGGTGTATTGCCAAACCATAATTCATAAGGTGTCTTACTGATTTCTCCTTTGATATGTACTCTGTTGAATGTATAAACTGCTATGCTCAGTGCTTCTCTCCAGTAGATATGAGGTAGATTAGCTTCCATCATCATTGTTCTAGCAGCATACAAGATAGTTTTGTTCTTCCTTTCCACAACTCCATTTTGCTGAGGTGTCTGGGGAGCAGAAAATTGTCTTCTTATACCATGCTTCTCACAAAAGTTGTTAAACTCATCGGATGTGAAATCTCCACCATGATCTAATCTCAAACGTTTAATCTTCAATCCTATCTCAGTTTCCACTTTAGCCTTAAAGATTTTAAATTTTTCAAATGCTTCAGATTTTTCCTTTAGATAAGTAACCCACATCATTCTAGAATAATCATCAATGATTAGCATGAAATATCTATCACCTTGAAAAATTTTAACTCTAGCACATCCACACAAATCAGTATGAATAAGATCAAGAACATCATTTGATTTATCTTGTATGCTCCTAAAATAGGTTCTGACTTATTGACCCATTTGACATTCTTTACATACTGGATTATAGAGCTTCATAATCTTAGGTATATCCCTAACTGCCTTAGTTGAACTGATCTTCACAATGCAATCAAAATTCACATGACACAACATTTTATTCTATAGCCAACTCTCATCAATTTGTGTAATTAAACATGTGTTCTCACCGGAGTTCAAATGAAGTATGTTACCTTTTGTCTGTGTATCTGTTGAAATCTCCAAAATAGATCTATTAATGATTTTGCATTTTCCATCCTTGAACTGTAATTGAAATCCCTTATCTACCAATTTTCCTACACTCAAAAGATTATGCCTTAAACCTTCAACATAATAAACATTGTCAGTATTGTTCTTACCATCCAATAATATAGTTCCTTTTCCTTTGATCATATATGCTTTGTCATCTCAAAATCTTACTAGACCGCCATAAAATTCTTGCAAAGATAGAAACTTCCCTTTATCTCCAATAATATGATGTGAACAACCACTGTCAATTACCCATTCATCCTTGTCTTCAATTTTAGCAGCAAGTGCCTTCTCTTCAGGTACATTCACTTCCAGTGCCAGATCATCTTCTTTGATAGCCAAGAACAACCATTCCTTCCCATTGTCAGAACCACTAGTAGAGTCTTCATTCGGTTCATCATCAAAATCAGTAATGCCTTCCTCATCCACTATGTAGCATGATTCATCTCTATTTTGTTGTCCATTTGGTGGAATTGATTATGTGTTGCATTCATGTTTTGTCATTGATATCAACACTAGCTGTTTGGATGCTTTACCGACACCCTTATGGTCTCGGTAGGTTGAGTAGTTTTTTATTAACTTGGATCTGGCATGATCTAGTAGAATCTGGTATAATTTGGTGATGGAATTGTCTGTTCATGATACTCATACTCATATTTGGTCAGTTGGTTTCAGTCTGGCGATTGGATGCTATCCTGCCTACTTAGAAGATTGGTTTCTGGTTCCGGCAAGGGTTTCACCGGCAGAGCTTTTGGTGGAGATCATTTATGCATTGCATAATTGGTGTTGGTGTAGCTTCTGATGGAGTTTCAGGATGTTGTTGTTGATCATGTTTGAGACTTGGCATTTGGAGATCATTGTTAAAGTGTGCGGACCTATACTTTCTTCCAATTGATCTAGGTTATGGACTGACATTAATGTAATGTGTGGATAGGACCTATTGTTGTATTTCTAGGATGTATCATGTGTGGATATTATTTATTTTAGTCTAAGGCTGACATGGTTTGTAATTATGTAATTGGTTTATTGTCTAGTGGCTGACCTGATTATTTATGGTCGAGGATTTGTATAAATTAGACGTAAGATCTCATTGTAGATCATCATGGTTATTGTAAGAGGTCATGATCAAGGAATGTAATGTGAGAATAATTTAATATAATTAAGGCAAATGAGTTGGTCGATCATTGAAGATCAAATTGGATTTGTTTAAGAGGATTTAGTCCTCCGGTATTGAGCTTAACCTGAACTGTACTCAGGAATAGGAGATGCTATCTTTTGCAGTTCAAAACTCCTTCGGATTGTAGTCTGTATTTCTATGTAGTTAGTGAGACTCCTTTTGTGATGAGAAGTGTGCCCTAGGCTATTGGCCTTCTTGCAAGTGCAGGCCCCTTCATTGTAATTCACATACTTATTGCAAAAGTAGTATCTGATGGTGACTAGGCTTCCCACTGTGGTTTTTCCCTTTACCGAGTTTTCCACGTACAAATCTTGGAGTTGTGTGAATGGCTTTTATTCTATGATTATTGTTTATGCTTAATTGGATTAGCTACTATTTTGGTATTATTGTTTTGGGTTTTGAAATTAAATTTTAAATTGCTAATGCTTCTCATAATCTTTAACAACTGATAACTTTGGTCCTCTCTGTAGAAAGCTTAACCGCTTGAGGAAGATCCTATGGCGACTAAAAATTCAAGTTCATCCAATTCTTTTGGAGGTATCTTTCGAAGGGATATACTGAGGTTTGAAGGAACAAATTATACAATATGGAAAATTCGGATGGAGACTCATCTGAGCTGTCTTGGCAAGGAGATTTGGGAGATCACATAGAATGGTGTCAAACCCTATAATCCAGGATCTGGCAATCCTCCTCCAGCAAACCTGGACATGGAGTGTGAGAATTATTGTAGAGCAAGAGAATCCCTCTTGTGTTCACTTTCTGATCAAAAAATAATGGAAATAACAAACAAAACATCTGGAAAGGTTATATGGGATAATTTGCAGACTCTTAATGAAGGTGACCCTACAGTGAAGATTGCTAAACTTTATGGTTACCAGGTGAGATATGAAAACCTGAAGATGGAATAAGATGAAAGGATTACTGCATTCATGAAAAGGGTAAATGAGTTTGTTATGGGAATTCAATGTTGTGGTGGAACTCTAAGCGAAGATGAAATTATTTCTAAAGTCCCGAGAGCCCTACCACTGGCTTACAAAATGAAGGCTATTGCTATCAATGAGTTGAGAATAATGCATCTATCAACAGAGATACTTTGGTTGGACAACTATCTACTTTTGAGCTTGAGGAATTTGGACCTTTTGGAGCTATGAAGACTTGTAAAGCGGAAAAATCGAACCCTAGTTGTTCCCCCCCACTCCACTCCAAGGAAAGAGAAAGGAGGGTCACTAGGGTTGACGGTTTTCACTTAGGAGAGACTTTACATTCAAAAGAGGGGTTGAAACCCACAAGATCCAATCCCACACAATGCAAGACTGGATTTTAAATGAGTTTCAAGGGTTAAGGATACCCTCTTTTGTAAAGAATATAGATAGAATGATTGAACTAGGAATGTATGTAGAAGCAAGAAAGATTCACTTATAAACAGAGATAGGGATACGGGATGAAGCTGCAGACCTGGAATTAGTAGTAAAATGTCGAGACGGTGCTATTCTGCAAATTGGAGCAAAAGTTGACGGGACGATGGCGCCCGACGTGCACACGATCCTTCGAAAAATCCGTGAAACGAAGGGGGATCTGTTCATCTCTGCACAAGGATTCCAGATCTTCAATTACAGCCGCGTACCTGCAACCTACACACAGAAAAGAGAGGACGATTGGGGGGTTAGGGATTAGGGGTTTGCCTTTAGGTCAAACCCCGATTTTGGAATTAACCAAGAAATGAGAATGCTGTAAATGTAAATGTTTGTAATGTAAACAAGTACTGATACCTTGTTGTAAGAATGTTTGTATTCTTACATGCGAAGGTGTAATGTATGTTGTATGTAATGTGTTGTAAGTGATCTCCTCTTCAATGGTTGAATCCTTGTCTTGAATGCAACACTTAGCCTTGAATGGAGACTTAAAATGCTCAATTACTTGAAGGAATGCTTGAATGCTTGAATTAATATCGCTTCCACCTTTTCTCTTGCTTATTTCTCTTTTTTTCCTCTTCCCTTTTAGGAGAGGAAAAGTAATTTATATACTTGTCAATTAGGGTTGAGAGATTGATTTTCCCGACCTTAGGCCGACCTAGAAACAATATTTTCCAATTTGCAAACTTCAAGACCCGATGCCCAAAAGGAGACCGGGCCCAAAATAGGGCCAGGGACCAGGGCGCTGGGCGCCATGGTCCGACCTCCCGGGACAGCAGGGTGCAAGGAGGGATCATGCCAAGGTGCAGAAAAATGCAGTTTTTGGTGTCGCAAGCAGGTTTCGGGGCCTCCATTCAGGTTCAACATTGCACCGCCATCGTGAAGACCCAAATGCAGTCGAAATTGCAAGTGTCACAATTTTAGGATGCTACATTTAGCCCCCACTTTAGCGGGAGTATAAGCGTACGCCCATACTTCCGGTAAAGTACAAAGAAACAACATTGAAAAACTTTCACCACGTCAAGGAGGCAAGATACACCAAGCCCCCAGTGGACTAAGGATCTTACGACTTTGATTGACAAAGTAAAAGGGAAGATCACGAGAGAGAACCATGACTGTCAGTAGTAAGGTTCCCTCACTATGAGTCATGCAAGAAAGATATAAAAATTTTTCAAGGCAAAACTAAATTTGTCAAGAAATTTTCAAGTATCTTGAAAAGATATGAATGGGATGTATGCCCTCCTACGTTAAAGCGATCGCACACACCTCACTGGGGGTGATTGCTTTAAGGTAGTGATACATATAAGAAATGAGAAAGGAGCACGTTATCACAAGGATTTAGCCCCCAAGTGTGAGATTAGCCCAAGGATGATAGACACAAAACACAAAGCACAAGGTGACTTTGCTTTCCTCGGGGTCAGTATGCTATATGACAATTCATGTATATCATATGTATGTATGCATAATTGTTCTTCATTCCCCAATCAAGGAAGGTCACCTAGAAGAAGGGAACACATGTGTCTTTTGAGTCAACATGAGAGAGACCAAAAGAGATCTCAATGTTTTGCATTGTCCTCAAGTAGACAACACTAAGGATGACAAATAGAAGAATAAGAATAACACATAGAAGAAGTAACAAAAAAGATGAAGAGAGGAGGAGAGAGTCTGCTATGCTAATGAAACTAGTCTAGCATGTCATCTACCCCCCGATCTTGCTGATCAATATTTCAGGAAGGCAGGAAACATGCTAGAGGAGGAACATCCAACACAGTAGATGGAGCTATCACAAGATCCAAACAAGGGCTATGTTCATGTTCCAAGCCACGTTGTTCTTGTCTAGGAGCTAGGATAAGTGCTTTAGAAAATTCGTTAGATAAATGGTTATCAACATCAACATATTCATATTCACTATCAGAATGAACAGGAGTAACATTTTCATCATGCATAACATTTTCATCATGAATAATATTTTCATCTATATCATCATCAAGATTTATAAAAATAGGATCTTTAACTCGCACAGGATCAAGACCATCATGCATCTTATGTTTAAGAGATTTTGGCTCAATTTTCGGCTGAGGAGAAGATGGAATAATACTAGCTGAAGGTGTTTTTGGGGATTGCAAAGTTTGAGAAGCGGTTTCCTGAGCTCTAAGACGACGCTTTCGTCAGCGTTCATGTGCAGAACGATTTCGTCTAGTCTTAGTAGGAAGTTGAGAAGAGTGAGGAGGAGGAATGTTCTCATCCTTATCACTTGGGTGTTTAGGTTGTGGTCTCTTAGGTTGAATAATAGGAGAAGAGGAAGCTCTCTTTTCTCTATAAGAGGAAGGAGGAGGAACTGCTCCATATAAAGGAGGAATATTTGGTTTAGGAAGGAGACCAAGCCCATCATGACGAGGAGGTATAGGTCTAATTTTAGGAAGTTTATTAGATATAGGCATAGTCAAATTCATAGGGATCGGTTGGGAATCTTCTTGAGGAAAGACATTAGTTTTATCTTTCAAAGGAAGAACTTCTTTCTCAAGAACGATAGGAATATCAAGTTTGGGTGTTCTAGGTTCACTTAGAGATAGGATCATATATTTTTTCCACTTTTGGTAAGATTTGAAAAGATGATCACTTCGCGGTGGAAGAGATTGGAATTGTTTAGGCCAAAAGTAATTAATAGGAACGCTAGAAGTTCTTTCAACTGGTTTAAAGAGACTATGATTGATAGTAACAATTTCACCATTATGGGAAAATTTAAAGCACTTGTGAATAGCTTTCATGGAAGATAGCCAAGGATAGCCTAGCTTCACACGAAATTGTTCGGATGATGGAATAATAGCAAAGCTCACATTAAGGGATTTGTTATGGACCTCAATAGGTAATGTAATAGAACCAATTGCAGGAGAAGAAAATGCATCAAATAATTTCACAACCACATTTGTTTCGTCATAGATCACTTGATTCAATTGCAAAGTAAAAAGAAATTCTTCAGTAATGACATTAACCATACAAGAAGGATCAATAAGCACTCCACGGCAAGGTGTATTCTTAACTTTTGCAACTATATATAAAGGACCATCAGGTGCCCTGATAGTTTCACTAGAATCAAATGTGATGGAAAGTTCTTTAGGGATTTTCTGCTGTTCCACAAAGTTAATCACATTCGGAGTCATAGACACAAGATCATCAGGTGAGACAGAGGAATCATTAGTATCAATCACATTAGAGGTATGAGAAGGTAATGGATCGGTAAAAATATTAAGATTTTGGTTAGGAGGAGCTACAGATGTGTTGCCTTTATCATTCACACCAGAAACAGAGATAGTATTATTATCAATCAGATCTTGAATTTTACCCTTTAAAGCAAAACATTTTTCAGTATCATGCCCAGGATGACGATGAAATTGACAAAAAGATTTGTTATCAAAATAGGGTGAATTAATCTTTGTAGGATTTATTTGCTTTATAGGAGGGAGAGTAAGCACATTTTGTTCCAATAACTTATTCATAATACTATGCAATGATTCATTCAAAGGAGTAAACTTTCTTTCTTTCTTGAAAAACTTAGAAATAGGAGGCACACCTGATGCTGCATTCACATTGTTGTTGATGATGTTTTCATTGAATTTAATTGACTCTCTATTTGGTTTAAACTTCCCAAATGGTTGTTGACTAATATCACCCTTATCACTCGGAGCCATAGGATTTGCTTGTTCCATTTGACTCACAGTCAGTTGATAATTGTGAAGAGTTGTGCACAACTGTTGGAAAGAAGTAAACTCAGAAAACAAAAGTTTTTCTCTAATATCTTTTTGTAAATTAGAAATAAAGATTCTTTGAATATCATTGTCAGGTACTGGGAAAGAAATCTGAGCATACAAATGCTTATATCTACCAATGAAATCAGTCACTCTTTCTTTAACACCTTGTTTACAATGCATTAAATCAATCAAAGTAACTTTAGGACTTATATTGTTTTGAAATTGTTGAATAAAAGCATTGGCAAGTTGTTCGAAAGAAGTAATAGAATAGGAAGGTAACGAGCAATACCATTGTAGGGCTTTATCTCTTAATGTTCTAGTAAACAATTTTGCAAGCAACCTTTGGTCATAAGCAAAATCGGTACATATTGTTTGAAAGGTCTTAACATGTGTTAGAGGATCACCCTTACCATTATAAAGCTCCAGATGCGGGATTTCAACATGTTTAGGGGGGATAGCTCGAACAATGTCAAGAGAAAGTGGGCTCGCAATGTCAAATGTGGGCACACTAAACTTAGATTGATTCATAGAGGCAATTTGTTGTTGTAAAGAAGAGACAGTTTGTGCAAGATTGTTAATGGTCGCTTCAGTCGAAGAGTTCATATTAGACGTGTTAGATTGTGATGGAGGTATTATGTTATTGAAAGAAGGTATTGATTGAGAGTAAGGTGGTGGGACACTATGATAGTTAGTCATAGGAGATGATTGGAAAGGAGGAACACTACAAGGAGGAATGGAATGGTTAAATGAATTGCCCCCTTGCGCCAGGTTCATTTGTGGAGATGTAATAGGGACACTCATTGAAGGAATGAATGAAGAAGTCAGATTGAATGAAGGAAGAGGGTTGATTGAAGAAGAGGGATTGCCCCCATGATTGGTGATCATAGGCGGAATGTCTTGTATTGAAGTAGTCATTATGTTTGATGTAAAAGTAGGTATACTAGCAATAGAAGTCGTCAAAGGAATAGAATGATTAACTTGAGTAGGAGGTTGTGTATAACCTAAGGTTTCGACACAACTTTTCATCGGCATCACATTCGAATCCACAATGTGTGCAATACCATGCAAAATATCAATTCCATTCTTATCACTTTGAATCATACGTTTTAAACCCTCAATTAATGAAAGAGCTTCACTATCGGGGTATTCTTGAGACATCCATTGTCGAAAATCATCAAATTGGTTATCCAATTTCGAAAGTTGTTCTACAGAAACCTCATGGAGAGCTTCTTCATCATTAAGAAGATTAGAGGAATTACCCATGTCCTCGTTAAAAAGGCCATTCAAATTAGTTTCCATCTCCTCAGTAATTAAACCTTGGAAAGACTTAATTCTAAGGCTTCATCTAATGGGAATAGTGTAAGTAGGGCTTATTGTTGTAAAACTCATGCACTAAAGAGAGAGAGAAGATTTTGAATTTTAGAGGTAGCAAATTTCAGTAAAATCAACCAATCTCCTAGATTTAAGCTGTTAAATACAATCAGGACAATCTCCCGAAATTTTGGAAAAAATGTCAGGGACCGACGGAGTGCACACGGTCCTCGCAACTTTTTTCAAAATTTTCAGGGATGAAAGCTATGATGATTTTAAAGCTAATCTGAAAAAATTGAGTGATTTTACGATCTGTAGATAGGCCAAAATAAAGTTGCAATCTCAAAATTGAACCCTACCAGGATTGTTGAAAAATGTAGAATTTGAATTTTGAAAAAGAGAGGCAAACTGAAATTTTAAATTTTATGATTTTAGAGGGAATACTAAAAGTAGTGCAAGCTTTGAAATTTAAAAATTGACTCAATTTCATGCAAAATTCAAATTTGAAAGCGGAAATCAAAGTTGCTGCAATTAAACACTTAATTTCGAAAGTCACAAATTGTAAAAATTTGAATGAAGCACTGAAATTTCGAATGAATGCCAACACACTTTTCAGATTTAGGACTGTAAGAAACACAATTTTGATATGAATTTTAATTTCAACAATTTTTGAATGATTATAAGCCTTTATCCAAGCAATCACTAGACCAACTTTGACTTTAATTTTGAAAGTGTTAGAATTGATAAAATCAGCCAAAATTCTGGATTTTAGCAGAAAAATATAGTAAGATCTAGCTCCTGAAATTTCAGAAAAAATGTCGGGGACAATGGCGCTCGGGGTGCACACAGTCCTCGCAACTTTTTTCCAAATTTTCAAGGATGAGAGATATTGTGATTTTATTGCGGAATCCAAAGTTACAGCCGATTGGAGGTGTTTTGATTAGTGAAATTATCAGTAAAAGGTTGAACCAAGAAGGTTTTAAAAATTAGGGTTTTGACACTTAACCACTTAATTTTCAGAATTAAAGCACAAATATGAATTGACAATTCGCAATAGAAGGGTAGATCTGAAACAAGCATTAACAACTAAACATTTCACAAGCTCAATTACTAAAAAAGAAAATTTTAGGGTTTTTATGCAATCAACCTCTAAAATTTGCAAAAGATCAAACATGGAAATGTAATTAAGGAAGCAAATTTTTCAGATCTAACCATGAATAATCAAAATTAGGATGTTCACGTCGTGTTCACCAAAATGTAAAGTGGAAAAATCAAACCCTAGTTGTTCCCCCCCACTCCACTCCAAGGAAAGAGAAAGGAGGGTCACTAGGGTTGACGGTTTTCACTTAGGAGAGACTTTACATTCAAAAGAGGGGTTGAAACCCACAAGATCCAATCCCACACAATGCAAGACTGGATTTTAAATGAGTTTCAAGGGTTAAGCATACCCTCTTTTGTAAAGAATATAGATAGAATGATTGAACTAGGAATGTATGTAGAAGCAAGAAAGATTCACTTATAAACAGAGATAGGGATACGGGATGAAGCTACGGACCTGGAATTAGTAGTAAAATGTCGAGACGGTGCTTTTCTGCAAATTTGAGCGAAAGTTGACGGGACGATGGCGCCCGGCGTGCACACAGTCCTCCGAAAAATCCGTGAAACGAAGGGGGATCTGTTCATCTCTGCACAAGGATTCCAGATCTTCAATTACAGCTGCGTACCTGCAACCTACACACAGAAAAGAGAGGATGATTGGGGGGTTAGGGATTAGGGGTTTGCCTTTAGGTCAAACCCCGATTTTGGAATTAACCAAGAAATGAGAATGTTGTAAATGTAAATGTTTGTAATGTAAACAAGTACTGATACCTTGTTGTAAGAATGTTTGTATTCTTACATGCGAAGGTGTAATGTATGTTGTATGTAATGTGTTGTAAGTGATCTCCTCTTCAATGGTTGAATCCTTGTCTTGAATGCAACACTTAGCCTTGAATGGAGACTTAGAATGCTCAATTACTTGAAGGAATGCTTGAATGCTTGAATGTTTGAATGTTTGAATATCGCTTCCACCTTTGCTCTTGCTTATTTCTCTTTTTTTCCTCTTCCCTTTTAGGAGAGGAAAAGTAATTTATATACTTGTCAATTAGGGTTGAGAGACTGATTTTCCCGACCTTAGGCCGACCTAGAAACAATATTTTCCAATTTGCAAACTTCAAGACCTGATGCACAAAAGGAGACCGAGCCCAAAATAGGGCCAGGGACCAGGGCGCTGGGCGCCATGGTCCCACCTCCCGGGATAGCAGGGTGCAAGGAGGGATCATGCCAAGGTGTAGAAAAATGCAGTTTTTGGTGTTGCAAGCAGGTTTCGGGGTCTCCATTCAGGTTCAACGTTGCGCCGCCATCATGAAGACCCAAATGTAGTCAAAATTGCAAGTGTCGCAATTTTAGGACGCTACAAGACTGAACCTAATTTTCATGCATCTACATCTACAACCGGTAAGCAAGGCTGGAAAGCTTTATATGCAAAAGAAGTTGAAGATATGAAGAGAGAAGATGATGAGTTTGAAAAACTTGAAGCACTATTTGCTAGAAGAGTACCGAAAAGACCAGTAGGAAGTAAGTATCAAGGAAAAGAACCTCTTAAATGTTTTTCTTGGAATAAGATTGGTCATTTTGCATCTAGATGTCCTGAAAGGAATTCAAGATTTGAAGAAAGAGTTAAAAGATCATTTAAGCCTAACCCTGGATATCAGAACAAGTATAGATTCAAGAAAAACATAGACAAATCATGCTACATAGCAGATGATGAAGGCATTATTGATTTAGATGATGTTTCGACATAAGACTCTGCTAGTGGATCCGACAATGGGAAGGAATGGGTATTCTTGGCTATCAAGGAAGATGATGTAGCACTAGAAGAGATTGTACCTGAGGAGAAGGCACTTGCTACTAAAATTGAGGACAAGGATAAATGGGTAATTGATAGTGGTTGTTCACATCACATGACTAGAGATAAAGGAAAGTTTTTGTCTTTGCAAGAATTTAATGGTGGACTAGTTAGATTTTGAGATGACAAGGCATGTATGATTAAAGGAAAAGGAACTATATCATTGGATGGTAAGAACAATACTGACAATGTTTATTATGTTTAAGGTTTGAAGCATAATCTTTTGAGTTTAGGACAATTGGTAGATAAGGGATTTTAATTATAGTTGAAGGATGGAAAATGTAAAATCATTAACAGATTTGGCCTGGATATTGCAATCGATACACAGACAAAAGGTAACATATTTCATTTGAACTTCAGTGAGAAAACATGTTTGATTACACAAATTGATGAGAGTTGGCTATGGCATAAAAGGCCATGTCATGTGAATTTTGATTGCATTGTGAAGATCAATTCAACTAAGGCTGTTAGAGATATACGTAAGATTATGAAGCCCTATAATCTAGTACGTAAAGAATGTCAAATGGGTAAATAGGTCAGAACCTCTTTTAGGAGTATACAAGATAAATCAAATGATGTTCTTGATCTTATTCATACTTATTTGTGTGTCCTTGCTAGAGTTAAAAGTTTTCATGGTGATAGATATTTCATGCTAATCGTTGATGATTATTCTAGAATGATGTGGGTTACTTTTTTGAGAGAAAAATCTAAAGCATTTGAAAAGTTTAAAATCTTTTAAGGCTAAAGTGGAAACTGAGATGGGATCAAAGATTAAATGTTTGAGATCAGATCATGGTGGAGAATTCACATCTGGTGAGTTTAATAACTTTTGTGACAAGCATGGTATTAGAAGACAATTTTTTGCTCCCCAGACACCTCAGCAGAATGGAGTTGTGGAAAGGAAAAACATAACTATCTTGGATGCTGCTAGAACAATGATAATGAAAGAAAGTCTACCTCATATCTACTGGAGAGAAGCAGTTAGTACATCGGTTTATACATTCAACAGGGTACATATCAAAGGAGAAACTGATAAGACACCTTATGAATTATGGTTTGGCAATACACCTATAGTTAAGTATTTCAAAAAAAATTGTAGTTAATGTTATATTAGGAGAGATGATACTATTAGGAAATTTGATCCTAGATGTGATGAAGGCATATTTACTAGTTATTATAATGAAAGCAAAGCATATAGATGTTATAACAAGAGATTGAAGAGAATAGTGGAGAGTGCTAATGTCAAAGTATATGAGCTAAGGAAAAGTCAAATCAAAATTTATGAGAAGGAACAGGTAGTGGAAATGATTATATCTAAACTGGTAGCACCTTTACAGGAACAAAGAGTTGAACCAGTTACTCCAAAAGCATTAGAGAATTCTACAGTAATTGAAGAACAGGGAAGACAAATAGAGAGTTAGAAGACTCCTAGGTATGTGAGATTGAATCATTCTGAAGATCAAATCATTGGGGATAAGAGCAATGGAGTGATGACAAGAAGAAGATTCAAAACTAATGAGGTATGTTTAATTTCAAAAATTGACCCGATATCAGTAATTGAGGCATGTAAAGATGAATTTTGGTTAAAAGCTATGGAAGAAGAATTAGATCAGATTGAGAAAAATAACACATGGACTTTGGTTCCCCGACCTAAAAAATAAATATGTTATTGGAACTAAATGGGGTTTTAGGAATAAATTAAATGAGGATTGTCAAATTATAAGGAATAAGGCTAGATTAGTTTGTAAAGGATATTCTCAAAAGGAAGGATTTGATAATGGAGAAACTTTTGCACCGGTAGCTAGGATTGAAGCTGTAAGATTATTTCTTGCCTATGCTGCTTATAAAAAATACAAGGTTTATCAGATGGATATTAAATGTGCATTTTTGAATGGGGATCTTGATGAGGAATTTAATATTGAGCAGCCTGATGGTTTTTCACTATCAGATGATACTGATATGGTTTGGAGGTTAAGGAAAGCTTTATATGGATTGAAACAAGCACCTAGATCTTGGTAAGCAAGGTTGGATAAATATATTTTGAGGTTTGGTTTTACGAAGGGCAGTGCTGACAAAAAATTATATTATAAAATCACTAATGATGATATACTTATTGTTGAAGTATTTGTTGATGACATTATTTTTGGAGGTGAAGATAAACTATGCATAGAATTTTCTAAGAATATGGAGAAAGAATTTGAGATGTCTATGATTGGTGAGATGAAATTTTTCTTAGGTTTGTAGATTACTCAGACAGACAAAGGTATTTTTATCTGTCAAACTAAATATGCTAAGGAATTTTTGAAAAAATTTGGTATGGGAGATTCTAAACCGGTAAGCACACCTATGGTTACAAGTGCGAAATTGACAAGAAAAGATGATTTTGCACCGATAAATCCTACAAGATACAAATCTATGATTGGAGGTATACTTTATTTGACTTAGACAAGACCTAACATTGTGATTATTGATTGTATTATTTCAATATTTTAGAGTAATCCTAGAGAAAATCATGAGATGGCGGTAAAAATGATTTTTAGATACTTGCAAGGTACATCAAAATATGGCTTATGGTACCCTAAGATTGTTAACTTTACTTTATGTGCATATACAAATGCTAATTGAGCTGGAGATGTTGATGACCAGAAAAGTACTTCCGCTGGAGCTTTCTTTCTTGGAAAGAAGTTGGTTTCATGGATCAACAAGAAACAGTCATGTACTTCTTTGTCTACTGCTGAAGCTGAGTATGTTGTTGTTGCTACTAATTGTACACAAGTTTTATGGATGAAGCAAATATTGAAGGATATAAAGGAGGATTGTGATGCACCGGTAGTTATTCACTGTGATAAGTCTATTGCTATTGATATATCACAAAATTTGGTATTTCATTCTAAGACAAAGCACATATCTATCAAGTATAACTTTTTGAAGGAAAACTTTGAAGCAAATGAAATTAAACGTGTTTATGTGAACACTAAAGAACAGATTGCAGATATTTTCTCTAAACCTTTATCCAAGGAATCATTTGAGTACTTGAGAGACAGATTGGGGGTTTTTGCCCCTTTGGTAGAGACTTGATTGATGCGGTTTGGCATCAGTCCAACATGCATTATCAGAGATACTATTAATTTTGGCACTAATGTGGGATGCTATTGCTCAGGAGGAGTAGTCATCTTTGAGATTCAGAGGCTTATGCTTTTGCTTTGATATTTTTGTTAGATTTTTGGCATTGATGTCAAAGTGGGAGAGATAGTGATGTGAAAAAGAAATTCAGAACTTTTCAGAGATATTATTAAAAGGGGAGAGACATTTATATTCCGAGCTATATGCAGGAGATTGTTGGTTGTCTTCCACAGGGGTAGACTTGTTTGGCATTTCATAGTACTTAGATGTTTTTCACATCTAGTGTTGCCATCAATGCCAAAGGGGGAGATTGTTGGCCATTTGGTGGAATTGATTATGTGTTGCATTGATGTTTTGTCATTGATTTCAACACTAGCTATTTGGATGCTTACTGGCACCCTTCTGGTCCTGGTAGGTTGATTATTTTTTTTTTAACTTGGATTCGACATGATCCGGTAGACTCTAGTATAATCTGGTGATGGAATTGGCTTGTTCATGATACTCATACTCATATTTGGTTAGTTGGTTTCAGTCTAGCGATTGGATGCTATCCTACTTACTTAGAATATTAGCTTCTGGTTTCGATGAGAGTTTCAGTGGAAGAGATTTTCGGTGGAGATCTTTGATGCATTGCATAATTAGTATTGGTGCATCTTCTAATGGAGTTTCAGGATGTTGTTGGTGAAAATGTTTGAGACTTGACATTTGGAGATCATTGTTGAAGCGTGCGGACCTATACTTGGTCCCAGTTGATCTAGGTTATGGACGGGCATTAATGTAACGTGTGGATAGGACCTATTGTTGTATTTGAGGGATATCTTATGCGTGGATATTATTTGTTGTGGTCTAAGGATGACATGGTTTGTAATTATGTAATTAATTTATTGTTTAATGGCCGACCTGATTTTTTATGGTCGAGGGTTTGTATAAATTAGATGTAAGATCTCATTGTAGATCATCATGGTTATTGTAGACACCTAAAATTGTCATGTCTAATTAAATAAATATCTTTATTTATTTAACTATTTTAAGCATAATTCTTCTATTAATTAAATAAATCTTTATTTATTTAATTAATTCATTTACCCTCTTCTAGCCTTATTTCTCATTTAAATAAATACTTTTATTTATTCAAATAGCCCTTTTCCTAAATTAAATAAATATCTTATTTATTTAATTGATCCCACTTCTTCTATTAATTAAATGAATCTTTATTTATTTAATTAATTCATTAGCCTTTTCTACCTATGACACATGTCATTCATCTCTTAATTGATACACTACCTACCCTTTCATTATTTTATTATTTCCTCTTCCTGTAATACCCTAAAAATGGTCATCTAAACCATAGGCCCCTAATCTCGACAACGTCACCAAGGTCCTAACCAAAGGCAATTAAATAAATCTTGAGCACACAATTAATTCCTAAAATCATCAAATGTCACATGACAAATCAATCACTCAATATTAATTAAATATTTATTTAATTAATTAATCATTACAAGTAAATCATTTTAAACAATTATCTTATTTATTTTAATTAAATATCCTAGCATATTTAATTAAATAAATCAAATTGCCATAAATCTTCAAAAAAGGAAACAAATCAAGAAAGAGGAATTAATTCAATTAAATAAATCAATTGAGCACAAATCTTCAAAAATGGAAATAAATCAAAAAAGGAATTAATTGACAAAAAAAAATTAAAATTTGAGAAAAGAAATCAATTGGAGATAATCTTGAAAAAACAAATTAAAAATTGATAGATAATCTCAAAGAAAGCAATTAAAACAATTAAATATTAAAATTGAATGAAATAGAGAATAAATCAGTTTTATCTTGATTTTATCTTAATTTTAGTTCAATTTCCTTTAAATTAGTTTTTTCTTGATTTAATCTTAATTTTAGTTCAATTTCCTTTAAAACTGAGAAAAGCATCCAATCACATCAATTCACCTGGATTGTGCTTCCTCTTGGAAAATCTTGACCGTTCATCATCATTTGATCTCAACCATTGGTTTCTTTCTGAATTTTCTATAAATTTAGGTTCATCTCTCATTCGAAAGGGAGGCTGGAGAATATATTGTTATTATACTATTTTTGCTCTAAGATTCTTTGATATATTGCATATGAATTATTTCATATTGATTAAATCATTTAGCTTAATATTGCAAAAATCATGTTAGATTAATCGTGCATCCATCTAGTTAATATCATGCTCATATAGATTAAATCCTTCGTCTTGGTGTAGTCTAGTCACTGGTATTGCTAATACTCTGAGAGCAATCTTATACTCAGATCTTTTAGAAGGCAACGGGTCGATTTGTTATGGTCTTATTATTCATTGATTATATCTTTCTAACCATGCATGTAATGACTTAATTGAAGTGTAGTGTATTGCAGATACAGATACAGGTCCACTTTTCACACACACATTTCTAGCACCCACCGTGGGGCTCAAACCCACAACTACAAGATTTCTAATTTTTCTTGAACAAATTTAATGTTTGGTTTTTATAACTAATAAACATGTGTTAAATTTGCAGATAAAAATCTTTTATTTTGTTTGTTCTTCTATGACAGTCAAAAAAGGGTCTCAGTTTGGAGATCGTAGAATTTTTTTTAACCGTTGGATCGCAACCAATTTTTGATATTTTGTTTAAAAACACTTTTTATACAAGTTCACCAAACGGATTTGCCTAAATATGTTGGGTTTGAAAGTTATGATTGACAGAGTGCAGGACTGTCATTTTACCTATTCTTCTGTGACAGTCAAAAATGGTCTCGGTTCAGAGAGAATAACTTTGTATTGAACTATTGGATCTAACCCAAATTTTAATATGTTTTTTAAAACTAAGTTTTCCACATTTCCACTAAAGCGAGTTTCCAAATTATTTTTGGTTAAAAAGTTATAAATGACAGAGTGCAGTACTATAAAAAATTGTCATAACTAGGATAGTCATAAAATGGAAATTCTTGTTAGATTAGTTTAATTTATAGTTTACATGATATAATTTTATTTTGATGATTATTTTTTATGTTATTTTGGAAACTAATTTTGGGATTTTAATGTTTTCAAGATGCTTGTCAAAGAATCTATCAATCAAACATACGCCTGCCAAAGAATCAAGAAGAAAATAACTACCGACATATTGGTTTTGCAGGTTGCCTAAGGAGAATCGACTAAACATTGTGTATTCATTTAGTATTTTCTTAGGCACTTAAATTTCTATCTGGTTAAAGAACAAATTTGTCTTTCGTGTTTTTCAGAAAAATCTAAGAGGTAGGAGAGTATGCTCTTGTCTTTTATAGACAATCAGAAATCTAGACCCTCGAAGCTTTTTTCTAAGTTTTGAGATTTATGTATCTTTAGCGGGCCTGTCACAGTGGGAAAAAGTAATCACCCTATGAGAACGACCCAAGTGAGTACAGCTGGACCTGAGCATTCCAACTCACTATAATAAATAGGCCTCTGGTGATTAAAGTCTCAGAGGATGGGATTATTTGAGTTTTCTCTTTAAGATCTCTCATGTCGAGCATTTTGTAGGGCCTCACGGTCTCAATCACGTTTACGTGACTACATCTTGTTTCGATACCTTGTTGGGCTATAGGCCTCAATCATGCTTGCGTGACTTCAAGGGGTAATTTCAAACGGAATTCCTGACTAAGAACTATAAGATAGAAGCTACCTGATTCACCTCCGTAAGGTTGATAATCTTTGTGCAAGAGAGATAGTAACTCTCCCAAGACACTTGCCATATCGTGCCCCCATTAACATTTGGAGTCGGCTAATACGACATTGAGAATCCATTGTGTGAGACTCAATGGCCGTATTCTGATTAGCTATTGGGTGTGTACCTAAGTCAGTAAGCAAAGGTTTTCTTCTCTAAGCCAACTTCCATAGGGTTAGCGTGTTGTGATTGAATTATTATATATCTTGTGTGTTTTCTATGTTTTCATCCTTAAAACTAAATCTGGAATACCAAAACTAGAGAAAACAAATGAAACAATATCAAACAATTCAGTGATAAACTCTATCCGTGTCCAAACTGGTCTCTATTAGTCATTGAAACATCAATCCTTATCAAAAAATGTTAGTCGTCAGTCATTGAAACTTTGTCTGTCTGAATCTCGTCTCTATCCAATCCTCTATCATACAAATTCCTGATCTTGTCAGTCAAAACAGTCAAAGTTTCCTAGATCAGTCTACAACAAGCCTAAAACTAGTTATCATCCTCCTGAGCATAAACAACCTTGATAGTGTACCTCTGTTGTTGCATTGCATGATTTTGTCGATCATCTCTAAGCTAGTTCAAACAAACATCTTACCAAACCTAAGTTAACTTAGATAATGTCTTACATAGGATAGATCATTCCTGAAACCAGACCAGATCTTACGTTACTTCTCTCAATCACTACGTTAAATGAACTACTAGCTACAATTTGATCTTGACTTCTGTAACACATCTCACTCTCGGTCCTGTCAGTTAAAAATGCCTATTCAAACCAAAAGGTCTTCTAATTTTTTTGACAAAAGTAAGAATCTCATGGATACCTTAGCTCCAATTCCCATGGCTACCTATGCTCAAATGCTTCAAGATATAAAGAAAAAAATATATGACATGGAAATCCAACAAAATAGATCAATGACTCCATTTGAAAAACAAATGTATGATATCAAGTGTGAGAAACTTCAAGAAGTGCTAAAACGATTATGTGATTTGTCAACCAAATACCAACAAATCATTGACAATCAAAAGCCAAATCTCAAACAAGCTCACAAGACACCTTCACCAAGACAAAAAGACATCTATTCCCTAGATAGACAATTTACACCTTTGGGGCAATCTATTGAGTCCGCTTTGGAAGAGCTTATTAAGAACAATCTTATCATATTGCCTAAAAAGACTGCATGGGGATGGGAATTTGTAGCGTCATAAATTGTATGCACTTGCTAGGGTGGTACAATTTCACACCTAGTTTAGCACCCGCCTTGGCGCATTTTTCATTTTGCATTGCATTTCCCCTTTAGCACTTAATTAATCAAATTAATTAGGTCTAAGGTTCTATTTCATCATCTCCACATCATAAAGTCGGGCCCTTTTTCATTAAAGTGTGCCCCTTTCATTTTATTCCTCCAATGCATCATTTAATCAAAAACCCTAATTAGGTCCTATTTTGAACTTAGGGGCTTGATTTCAGGGGTCAAAACATCTCGAAATCACCTGTAACTTCAGGATTCTCTCTAAAATCATCATATCCGACAGCCCTGAAAATTTGGTGAAAAGTTGTTGGGACCATGGCGCCCGGAGTGCACATGGTCCCGAACATTTTTCTTGAAATTTTAGGAGCACAATCCAATCATAAAATAAAGCTTAACCCCAAGAAATTGGTGGGAGATTCAATCTCTAGGTCGGCCAAAAGATGGAATTAAGACCTAGGGTTTCATACATAAGAGCTCTCTTTCTTCATTTGAAAGGATCAAAATTTTGGTTTCAGGAACCTCATATGCAGCAAAAGAGCAGATCTTTGAAGACTTGAGCAACATTCAACATTCATTCATCAATAATTCATCAATTTCATTCATCCACTTAGGGCTTGGAAGACATTGAAAAGCAATAGGGGATCACTGACTGAAGATTGGCTTGTACCCCTCCCTTGGGGTTGGGTATGATTTCATGTTGTTTTCATGTCTTTGCATGAGCTTCATTATATCATTTGCATTCATGCTTTAGATCACTTTGCATCTTGATTTGGAGCATTCACATTATCATTTACAAGCAATTAGGGTTTACTTTCTAGGTTGCTCTAGTTTGCTTACTCGCATTTTAGGATCTTGCACACACACAAGGTCTGCACACACATTACTGTTACAATACAACTTGGCTATTCGTGGAGGTGGAAATCACCAAAGCGAGGGTTTGACTAAGGCAAAACCCTATATAGCCGCCTAAAACACCTTTTCAGATATAAGTGCAGATTTCGGGATTCAGACGACGCCGCAAGTTGCAGATCCGGAAGAAGCAGACGGAGACCGAACCATACACCAAGTTTTAGAGAAAAAGACCAGGACAGGGGCGTGGGGCACCCTGGTCCTGCTAGGATAGGGGCGCTGGGCGTCCTGGTCCCTAGGACAAAGGTGCTGGGCGCCCTGGTCCCTCTGTCAAACAGCAAGTTTTCGGCAGTTCGGACAGCTTTCCAGGTTGCAAGACAGTAGTTTCAGGAGCAGTTTTAGGGGCAGAGTCAGGACAGTGGCGCCCGCGCCCCTGTCCCAAAAATTTTCACTCAGATTTTGACTCCGAGTACGCATTTGCATTCTTGTCTAGTCCTTGTGTTTACAGCTTTCCATAGTTTAAGTTCAATTCTGCAATCTTGTTATTAGTTCATACTTGCACTTTGGGGTTAGGGATTGAACTTGCATCATTTTATCTTTCAATTACAACAAATGAATAGAAATCCTAATAGGTAGCCTGTGGCTCTCTCTTTCACAAAAAGAAGTAGCCAATTGTGTGATACCTCTAGGCTCTTTCGTATTCCACAATGTGTGTCAAAAGTTAGGATTAGGGTTTTTGATTAAATGATGTATTGGAGAAATAAAATGAAAGGGGCACACTTTAATGAAAAAGGGCCCGACTTTATGATGTGGAAGATGATGAAATAGAACCTTAGACCTAATTAATTTGATTAATTAAGTGCTAAAGGGGAAATGCAATGCAAAATGCAAAATGCTTCCCACAGGGCTTTGCAACTTCACATTGTGAGTGTGCCCCTGTTACAAATGAATTGTACTTTAATCGACATAGATGGTCTATGATGGCTTTTTTGTAAGACTATATGGTTTTATTACATATATTGTACTTTAATCGACATATAACAATATCCAAGGGGTGGTTGGCATGAGCTTGAATATGGTAAGTTGTATGCATCTTGAAGTTGAATATGATATGTTGTATACATCTTGAAGTTGAACTTTGATTAGACTTTGTCAGCATTTGATGAATCATAAATGTCATGTTTCATTATTAATCTTGTGAGTGTGAGGTGTAGGAATAATAACTAATTGAGAACATCAATTCAAATCCATAATATAGAGGATACTAATTTATTTATTGCAGTTTAGTGCAGAACTTATTTATTTTTTCTAATAATGAAATAGGTACAACTGTATTGAGATAAAATGAAGCTTTTATGAAGATGTCGCATTGGCAAATTGGTCTATATTATAATACACAAGACATAAGTAAAATCAAAACACTCTCGTCAAATCCTTTCAAATTCTATGTTAACTTTTGACTCATTACTATATGTTGGGAGAGGGAAGAGTGTGTGGCTTCAGGGTACAGTTTTGGACTTGATGCATATTGCATAAATCTCAAGGCTTCAACTTGATTATCATTAAAGGTTTCTAATTGTTTACAAAATATCCTTTCATATCCCTTCATGGATGTCACATGCGTAGGGTATGACCCTGAGCATTCAATCGAGTGGGGGGAAAAATAGGAGCATGCGTAGGGTAATAATGGTTAACTGGACATGTTAGAGCCAATGGTTCATCATCACAATGAGCAAAAGGAGAAATCGGCCATGCAACAACATTCCATTGAGTGAGACTGACGATTTTTTCACCAACCAAAAAATTGCTGCCCTAATAAAACCGTAGGGCAAATTGAAAAACTGAGATAGGATTTCGTAGGGACCCCTCTTGTGGCCCCATAGGTTCAAACAGATCATTTTTAGGTGCCATGGATTCCAAGTTAGGGCCCATCAAAGTTTGATAATTTTGAGCACTTAGGGCACTCAAGGGACGACGCCGGTAGGGTATGACCCCAAGCGTTTGATTGAGTGGAAGGGAAAAATAGGAGCATGCGTAGGGTAATAATGCCTAACTGGACATGTTGGAGCCGATGGTTCATCATCACAACAAGCAGAAGGAGAAATTGGCCACACGACAACATTCCATTGAGTGAGACTGACGATTTTTTCGCCAACCAAAAAATTGCTGCTTTAATAAAATCGTAGGGCAACTTCAAAAACTGAGATAGGCTTTCATAGGGACCCCTCTCATGGCCTCATAGGTTCAAACGGATCATTCACAGGTGCCACATATTTCAAGTTAGGGCCTGTCAAAGTTTGACAATTTTGAGCACTTAGGGCGCTCAAGGGATGACGCTGGTAGGGTATGACCCCGAGCGTTTGATCGAGTGGGGGGGGAAAATAGGAGCATGTGCAGGGTAATAATGCCTAAATGGACATGTCGGAGTTGACGGTTTGTCATTGCGACGAGCATATTGAGAAATCGGCCATGCGACAACATTCCATTGAGTGAGACTGACGATTTTTTCGCCAACCGAAAAATTTCTGCCCTAATAAAATCGTAAGGCAACATGAAAAACTGAGATAGACTTTTGTAGGGACCCCTCTCGTGGCCTCTTAGGTTTAAACATAATGTTTGCAGGTGCCACGGATTCCGAGTTAGGGCCCGTCAAAGTTTGACAATTTTGAGCACTTAGGGAGCTCAAGGGACGACACTGGTAGGGTATGACCCCGAGCGTTTGATCAAGTGGGGAGGAAAAATAGGAGCATGCGTAGGGTAATAATGCCTAACTGGACATGTCGGAGCTGACGGTTCATCATCACGACGAGCAGAATGAGAAATCGGCCATGTGACAACATTCCATTGAGTGAGACTAACGATTTTTTTGCCAACCAAAAAATTGTTGCCCTAATAAAACTCCGAGCATTCAACCGAGGTGGGAGGCAAAATAGGACCATGCATAGGGTAATAATGAATTGTATCAAGTATTTTTCATTAAATGAATTGTATTGTTCATGAAATGTATTGTTCATTGAATGAATTGTATTGTATTGTTGATTAAATGAATTGTATTGTTCATAAATTGTATTGTTCATTATAAAAACAACACTTACGATGAAATGAAATGAATTGTATTTTTCATTAAATAGCCATTATTAACCATTGTTAATTATTGGAATGAAGATTAAAGATTTCCATGATAACACCACGCACAGATGAGCAACAATTTATATGATCGAATATCAACTTTTGTATATATAAAAATGTCAAATGATTACAAATGTATGTCCATACATAAATATGGCATAAATGCCAACTGAAACAAAATAAAAATTGGATATCCGATTTGCATAGGTAATTACCAGGCCAGGGTGTACTGACACCCAAGCCAAGCAAAAAGTCAACACGGATTTTCGCGTTTTTAGGTGAGTGAAGAAGGCTATTTTTCACATCGCCACTTTTTGGCCCCCCTTGATCCTACACTAACCCATATGGACATAGCTTTTTGAATTTGGCAAAAGGAAGAACTCTCCCAATACCACCATTTCTTGTCCTTTTCCTAGAATTAGTTTTCCTAACCTTTTCTCAGTCACTCTTACTATTTTTCCTTGGAATAGACTAAATATGGGAGATGACCTCATCTAAATAGAGCCATATAATTGTGATAGGTTCAAGTTAAATGGTAATCTCTAGCTTGATGTTGTGAAAGGTAACCTTGCATCCTATGTTGAGGGTATGAAGGGTTTTGACCCTTCTCTCTTGAAACAGTTTGCTTAGTCCTATAATTAGGGAAACATTAGTATTAGGGATGTGGCTTAAGAACCTCATCTATGGAGTCTATTGCTACTACTACTAGTCTCATTGCGGAAGGTATGACCTTCCCTAAAAAACTTAAGGGACAATACCAAACTAATTTCAAGAGGTTCCTAGAGCCAAGTGAAAATTTTGCTCGCCTGCAAAATGGTTTCAACATAGAAGATATTCAAACATTTCCACTCCTAGTTATTTTCAATCATAAATCATCTTAGGTACAGTTTGAAAATGAACTCCCCTTGCTAGATGTTTTCTTGTATTTCCTAGTCTGTTGTTGTGGCTAATTCCATGAATGTTCTCCCCTTGTATTAGGGGTTAATCCTAAGTCTTTATAATTTCCATGTGGCTTTGGCCCCTACTACTGGGCCCTCCATTGGTCATGGAGCTTTCTCAAATCCCTAATTGAAAGGTCAACCCTAGTGTGAGGACTACCCCCAAGTCTAAAGGGATACCTACCCATGTTAATCCCAACCAATCTACCAAAAAGAAGAACTTCCTTGCCTCTCCTCTTAAAAAAACTATTTTTAAAGTGCAAGATGAGGAGGAATTTGCTTCTAAAGACTTAATTTCTTCTTGTTCCACAAACTCTAAGTGAACCGTGAACAACCACGATGTGAAATTTTTTGCCCCTTCTTCACCTTCTTCAAGGGTTCCCTTCCTCCCTCCCTCGTCGATTCCCCCAAGAAGTGAGATTTAACAAAAAATATTGAGAAGATTAATGATCTCCGTCATGCCTAAAATAAGCAAAATTACATCATTTGTTGGCCCCTTGATCAATTTAATATTGCTAAGAATAAAATCAATAGGTTGGAGGATTTGGTCGAGGTTGTCAATAGAGCATTGAGTTGGACAATGGAAGATAAAGATGAAAGAGTTTAGTTGGAAACTAATGATCTGGTGGAGAGGCTTGAGAAATGCCCCAAGATAATTTGTAGGAGAAAATTAAGGCTCTAAGTGACAACGTGGATTGAAGAGAGAATAGGAAGGGGACAAGTAGGGTTATTATGGAGCTATAGGGCAATCAAGAGACCTTTAAGAGGAAACTAGAAGAGATGGTAGCTCTCAAAAATGAAATGATGAGAAAATTTTTGGTTTCTTTGCAATCTATCCATGAAGAGATTGATAGGAGACATGCGAAGAGGAAGCACTACCTGGATATGACCTTTGACAATGCTTTGGAACCTAGTGAGTACATGGTCAAGGCTACTTTGGAGTCCCCTTCTATCTCTTCAAGTAAAGGTTCAAACAAAAGATTTATCTTTTTCATAGAAAGTGAAAGTACTTCACCAAGATTGGCAAGCTAAAAAAATCCCCACTAGATAGACCTTATGTTTGTGTCTTCTATGAGCGGCATTGGTTTTTGGGTATCCTTTGGTTTCTAGTTTAGTTTAGTTTTCTTTTGTTGTTTCTATTTGTTAGTTGGTTCTAGTCCCTTTTTGTAAGCTAGTTTGGTTGTTGGATGCTCTCACTCCTCATGAAATCCTTGGTCTTAGCATTATGGCTATTATATAAAGGTTCACGCCTATCCTATTTTATCTAATTAGAACGATTAAATTATTAATGAATAAAAAAAAAATTATGATTTCAAAAAGTATTGAAAAAATAGAAATTCAATTTTTAAAATAATCTAATACATATTTACAAGATTACATTATATAAACTATTTTATAAAAATCAATTTTAAAAATAGGTGTTTGAACAATAGTAATATTTTTTAAATAAAAATATATTGTTTTGTTATAATGAGTTGGGAGGATAAATAAGTTTGAAAATAGATATTGAAAATATTTAAATTATGTTAAATATCACCTAACATTTTTCGTCATATATATTATGAATATAGTTATTCTTAAGAACTCAATTTTCAAAATTTTAACCAATTAAATTCAAAACGAAAAATATTTGTAATTACTAAATTTACAAATTTACTTTAAAAAATAATATTTTTCAATAGAAAAACTACTAATTTCTAATTTGTTATCCAATACAATTATTAATAACTAGTTAAATAATAGTTATTACAATAATATTGCCTCATGGCAAAATACTTATAACAAGGTGGTGAAATTAAAGACTACTATTGACTGATTGAGATGACATGGTTTGTGGAGCTAGCATTTCGGGAGTTTAGGAGGAGGCTTCTCCAAACTTGCCAAATTGCCATTGCCATTCTTCACCACGAAGACCATATTCAATCCCCATGTTAGATGATCATCAAAATGACAGTGCACAAACCAAACACCTGCAAAAATCATGGTTTTTCACATATTCTTCAGTTTTTAATTTGAAGATATGCATCATTAATTTTGAGAGAATAATTGAAAGCTATATGTTTTGTCACCTGGATTGTCAGCTTTGAATCTAATAGCAGTCCACCCACCAACAGGAACTCCCACAGTATTCCGTTCTGGTGGATCAACCAAATTGAATGTGAGAGGATCTGTTCGAGCATTGTAGTTACCAAATCCCTCTCCCACAACATAAAAATCATAACCATGAATATGCATTGGATGGTCATCAGGCTGGAAGATATTCGTTGCTTGGAACACCACCTGAACTGTAGCATTATAATTTAGCACTTTAACTTTTGTTCCAGTGATTGGTGACCAAAGACTTCTGGGTATATTGTCACTTGTATAATTAAACACAATTGGTGGGTTTGAAGGAAAATCAGTGGTAAAGACACCATTAATACCAAAATAATAAGCTTGAAGTATGGCTATATCTGGCAGGACAAAAGATACATTGTTCATACTAGCAGTTACTCTGGTATTGTTGGGGCCTTGACAGTTGGTGGTCACGTTAGTTCTACAGGGAAATAAACCAAGTCCTATTGTTATTAGGAGTTTCTCATCAATGTTCTGGGGAACTTCTATTGGGTGCTCTTTTGAAGCTAGGCTTCGTAATCCTTTATTAAATTTAGTGACAGTTGCAGTGTCATTGTATGTTGGAAATTGTGGAAGAGATGGGGTGGTAGATGAGTGAGAACCCACATAGCTAAGAATGGCAGTTGTTGTGGTGTTATCAAAGAATCCAATAGATTGGGTAGTGTATACATTGGCAACAATGTAGTATTTGGCTATTGCTTGATTGGCGGTGAGAAGAACATCTGCAGTTTGGCCAGGGGTTATAAGCATTATGTCTGTTGTGTATGGTTTTGTGTAGCAAGCATCTAAGGCTACCACTGTGAAATTGTGTGATGCAATCTTAAAAAAGAGGTGATTATTGACTGCAGCATTAACAATACGTAGAAGGTACATTTTTCCTCGTTGTACAGAGATTTTAGTTGTTCCTGCATGTAAGCAGTTAGTTCATCAACTCCATGTTGAGTACCTGACATTAGAGTTCATCTGTAACTGAAAAGTACTCTATACCTGATTTGGAGCAAGAATAGAGATCTCCTGGCTGACCATTGATGAGAAAGGCATCGGATATATTAGGTGCACTTCCTGTTTGAATTAATAGCCTTTCGACCGCTTCAGGATCTTTGTTCCACCATTCTCCTGTTTAAAAAAAGTAGGTCATATTATGGATCTCTAAAGAAAATAAAAATAAATAAAATAATCAATCTATAAATTAGAGTTGACTTCAATAGTATTCTTATTAACTTAAAATTTAATAAAGTTGCGTTTAAGGTTGTTCACCTACATGTACTTCTTGATGAGTAGAGTAATGCATCTTGTGTTGCCAAAGTTTCCTTCTCACAAAGATTAGTCCCCTCTTTGAGGTTGTTGGTGTAGGTATAGTCATATTTTTATGGTTTTTATCTATCTTTATATAGAATTTCAGACGTAATAATCATGGTTGGTTTTTATAGCTTCATAGTTTCATTGGTCATCTATTTGTTCACAAACTTCAAAAAAGGTGTTCCTAATTTATTAAATAATGAAAATTTTGTTTTTCTCATCAAGAATAAATCTTAGCTATCAAATAGAGAACATCTTAATAAAGAAGGTATTAAATTATAAATGAAGAGCTAGTTCTAAATATCTAAGACATTCTTCATGGTTATTTCATTTTTTCTTATTCAACTTATAACTTTTATTGTTTAATAATTTGATTACCGATCATTTTATCTCATATATTAGTAATGTTCACTTAAAACCTACTATATAGAAACTTCAAAATTTGGTATATTCTTACTATCCTTTATTTTGTTGAATTTGATGTCATTATTTATAATCCTGATATGTACATATAAAAAAAGAAAAAAACAAGATAAAAATGAATAAACTTATTTCTAAAAATAAGATGAAATGGAAATAAACAAGCTTTCTTTTTATGACTACTTGTTAGTTCTAAATGTTTGTGACTTCTTTTGGATGAAAAGTAATTAAAATATATTTATTCTATTATACATTTACGCACCAAGGGTGGCTACAAAATTAATAACTCGTCCTTTTTTTATGTATACTAAATTTATGTTTTTCTCAAATATTTTCATGAATATAGATGTATATGTTAATAATGTTGTGCTTGATTTTGTCCACTTACAAGTGCTTCTTGATAACTAGAGTAATGTTTTAGTCCATCTACAAATACTAACTTCTCCCTCTTACAAAGATTAGTCCCCTCCTTGAGATTGTTGGCATGAGCATAGCCAAAATGATTGTGGACATGATTATCATGCTTTTTATCTACCCCAACATAGAACTTCAGACATAGTATTCATGGTTGGTCTCCATAGCTTCGCCAAACTTTTGTCTAATCATAGCCTCATGAAAAGGGTACTCCTAATTGATTAGATAATGATGAATTTGTTTCTATTGGTGTTGATTGTATCTCCCACCAAGAATAAAATATAGCTATAAAATAAAGAACATATTAATCAAGAAAGAATTGCTATAAACAAAGAGCTAGTTCTTGATAGCTAAGACCTTTCCCATGGCTATGACCTATCTTTTCCTATTCTACCTAAAAATTTTGATTACTTATCATTTTATCTCCTCTTTTAATATGTTCAATTAAAACTTAACCATATAGAAATTTCAAAATTTTGATACCTTTATACCATCCTTTATTGTGTCGAGTTTAACGTCACTATCCATATTATTTTCATTTGGATATAATACAATAAAACAAGATAAAAATGAATAAAATTTTAGCAGTTCAAATAAAATGAAATGGAAATGAGAAAGTGTTATTTCTTCTTCTGTTTTTAACTAATCGATAGTTCTAAACAAAACCCTTATGATCATGAAATACTCTAGCCTCTAGTTATTAAGATAATTCTTGTCAATCATAGCTCTAATTTTACATATATGTTAATGTGTAATGAAATCACACAATTTTTGGGTGGAAAATATAAAAAATAATTTTTTTGAATTGAGTTTAAATTAACAAAATGCATAAATGTCCTTTTTAAAGGACATGTCATTGAGAAATAGGAGGATAGAGAGATTTTTCTTTGAATTGGTGAATAGGTAATTAGTAAAAAAATTGTTTTATATTGTTGGGTTTTCTTTTTCCTGTATGTGTACATTAAGATATGATTAAATTGCATTAGTACCTTTTAAATCATGTAATCAAGAATTGGAAAGTCCATCAATATGATTTTGGTAGGCTTACTTTTGTTTAACATATATGGCATCAATGAAAACTACTAAATATTAAAAAAAAAAAAAGACAATTTTTAATTGAACTACAATATTTGTTGCATTTTGTTAGCATAATAACTCGAGTGGAGTTCAAATCTTAATATAATTTATATATTCTAGAATTTTTTAGAACATAAAAACTATTTGGGATAGTTGCACTATTAAATTTTCATGGATTAGTTAGGTGTTGAATTGAAGACATCCCATTTGCTACTAGGTTGTTCTACCACTAAACTACAAGCCCTCATGACAATTGGTCCATCTTTATTTGGGTATGACTCATTTTCCAACATCCCCCTTGAGCCAAACAATAGATTCTTATTGATCCTATCTTGGTCTAGTTTTGTTGACCTTGGCTTTTATATCATGTTAAATTTATGGACTAGCTGGGAGGTAAACCTAAGACTTTTTATTTTCTATTGAGAGTGTTGTACCATTGAAGTTATGACAACACAAATACTAACAATAGTATAAACTATATGTGAGTAATATAATTTAAAATATAATATTAAATGTCATCAACTAACTTGTGTTTTAAATCTTGATCCTATTAGAAAAGTAATTTACAACATAATTGTCACTTTTATATGGATCCATAACTATGTTTAGCACCGAATATGATATATTTATAGCAACTAAATTCAATGAATTCTAATTACTTTAAATCAAGTAAGCTTTCCAAAGTTAGAAAAGTAAAATTTTATCTAATCAATAAGCTAGCAATTATTAGCAAACATACTCAAAAAAATGTGAGATCTCAAATTCTATTTATTTAAGAGTTGGAATATTTTATTTTACAACTATTTTATTTCCTACAAACATATATAGACACATAAAAATTAAATCAATTGAGAGTTATTTATTTTATTGGTGAACCATTTTACTTGTAATATTCTATAAATTGAATTTTAATTTTTATGTATATGATCTCAATACAATACTTCATGCTATATTGTCACTAAATGTCTCTCAACATAATACCTAGTTTTTCTTTATTTTTTTTCCGTTAATTTTTCTATTTTGAAAAAAGTGAGTTGTAATGTGAATAGCTATCAAAGCATTCACAAAAAATAATCACATCTATATCTTAAAAAAAATAGAACAAAGAGAAAAAAAACATAAATATTTTTCTAATATTTATTAAAATATTATTTTGTCTCGATTTCTTTTTTTAGAAATATATACTTAATTTGTGAGGATATTATTTTAATATATATATTTATTTGTTCTAAAGCTATTGAGTTATTGCATAAAAATGTCAAAACAAAAGAGTTTTACAAAAAAAAAATTAAATTACACATTTTATAAAAAATTATAATTAGTAGTATATATAACGCATAAGTATTTGTTCCTGAAATTTAAATAGAAGAATACTATATTAATAAAAAACAAATGTAAATGTAAAAAATAAAAGAAAAACGGAGAAAGCAATTAACAATTTACAAAGCTTCCTTGATTCTTTTGGTCGTCTCATATTTTATTGATATATGCTTAATGCTTTTTATCTTTCCTTCCCTACAAGAATCTGATGAACCCTTAATCAGAATAATTTATAAAGCTTTCTTTACTAATATAAGAGTATTTTTTTAATTCTAAACAGCAGTGTTATTTTCAGCAAACTTCTATTCATAAAAACAGGGAACTGATATAAAACAGGATATTAGTCTAAAACAGAGGATTTCAACAATTTTGATTACCTAACACGATGGGAAACTCTGAATAGGGTTGAGGAAACGGATAAGAGCTTCCTTTCTTTGGATAGATAACTATTGCTCCGTGAACTGTTGCACGCAGCCACGAGACATGGGCATGCCACCACAAGGTTCCTTCCTGTGCAATAATCCTGAATTTGTACGTATATTTTACTCCTGCTTGAATCGGGCATTGAGTTATATACCCTGCTCCATCAGCCCATGCTGTGCGAATCTGTCTCACTCCATGCCTGAAAAGCAAACGTTTGCAACCAGTTTGTTACCACAAATAGAAAAGTGAAATGATAAGGGCAATAAAACGGAATTTGAAAACGTTTTGCATCAGAAACAGTCTAAATATAGCACGATTTTTATATACAATTAATGATATTAATTTGATTTACTATTAATACTACATACGCCAAGAAACAGCCGTATAGAAGCATAGAAGTGTGACATGTCAGTGTGAAGCATTGAGAGACACGATTTACCAGTGGATGGTGGCATTGTAATTGGATTTGTTGATCGTTTTAACTCTAACACTGTCGCCATTGTGTACATACAGAGTAGGACCAGGGAACTCTCCATTCACTATGACTCTGCTATGCGTCTGACATAGCCTAGTAATAGGTGTTGATTCAATCTGGCCAAATCCAAAGCAAAAATATATTTCCAGTATTAGGTACCACAAATATGCTATGATCTGTCTTAATGAATAAGATGCTGAGCATGGAAAAATATCATCAACGTTTAGATTAACCTACGGCGGGTTTAAAGAGTAGATTCTAAATATTGATTTAAATAGGCTGTTCATCGGACTGGCTGATCATGCATAGACTGGATCGATGTGGTTCAACTAGGCTGTTCATCGGACTGGTTGATCATGTATAGACTGGATCGATGTGGTTCAACTAGCACATTTTAAGTATTGATTTGTTTGGGTGGTATCTGAAATCATACTGGTTTTTTCAATAAAACCACTTTTTAGTCTTATATCAGAAGAGCCACCAATAAATCAAAGATTAGAGTGTGTTGTATAAACCAACTAAATTACAAATTAAAAATCGATTAACTAAAAAATAAGATGATGAATCTCCTTAACATATCTAGGATAATAGCTCTTGATAATGAATAGACTAATTCAGAACTGGTTTAAATAGCACATTCTAATTTGTTTAAATTGTTCATCTAAATTAACACTGGTTTTTTCAATAGAATCCATTTTTCATTAATGTGATTTTAGATAAACAATTTAAACAAATCTTAAAGTATGATGTGTAAACCAAAGCACTAAATCATCTATCGAATAACAATAAATCAAAAATTATGATGATGAACTCCCTATTTCTTCTAGGAAAATAGCTCTGCATTCTGTATGTGTGATGAAGCACCTAAACAAATAAAAAATCCAACTACTTGAAAAGAATAAAATGATGAATCTTCTTAGCTTGCCTAGGATAATAGCTCTGTATTCTGCGTAATTGTTCAAAGCAACTTATCCACAGAGATACGAAGGACATACAACAAATGTGGAGTGATGAACGTGTGCTCTCGCTGAAGCATCGAACAAGGCAAGGAATGTAAGGAGCACAACTGAGGAGACCATCGAAAAATACCCTGAACATAACGACATTCTGAAAACCGAATGTCGTCTACTTTTTCTTGTCAGCCAAATTGCAGGAAGCAAATTTTGCAGTAATCAAAGGCAGAAAACCAATATTTTCTCAGACCTAGGATGGCTAAGTACACCGAATACTTGCTTATGAAAATAAGTATCGATATTTATTAGCTAATAACAGCTATTAGTGGGGGATGGGATCAGAAATGATGGTTTAAATAAATGTCTGAGTAATTTAATGGTGTAGATATTCCCAGTGAGTGCGGTGGACGAAAAGTATTTTCATCTTCCACAAAACTGTCCCAATTCGAGTACAGATCGCAAGATGGAATTTTCAACAAACAGGCTGTTGCACACAGCTCGAAAAATGCTGCCTTTGTGTATTTTACTTAAAAGCAGCGAATTTAATAGATGGTGAATTCGTGCAAGTAATCATAGTCAGGCGTTACGTTATTCCATCTAACGAATAACGCCTATTTTAATGGACGGTCGCCATGGTCCGACAACCATTACTCATTAGCTCTATTTTCTGTTCAGTAGGTACCTAAATCACCTTAATTTGCGGGATATGAATGGTTCAGATTCATCCCAGCCAGCTTGGAGTTCACGTACGCCGTTCCGTAGTAAAGAATTGTTCTATCATTAGTCTTAGTTTTAGTTATATGAGTTGCTATTTTATTAGCATATTACATCACTACTTATCATATTTCCAATCTTTGGACACCAACAACAAGACTTGATTGCTATCAAGGAAGTTAACAATCTTGTCACCATCTATCGTATCCCCCATAACATATTCTCATTATGACCAAATATTAGAAACAAATATAGGCATAGATAAGAGAATCACATTATAAGACAAAAATAATAGAGTAAAAACACTTTGGACATACTAGGCTATGTGGGTAGCTTAGTCTCAAAACAAGATCATGAGAATTTTTTTTTTCTAAGCAATAAGAACGTTAAAAAATCTATGTTTTATGATTTGAATATATGTTTCGTGATATATATTTACTTCTAGTATTTTATCATATTGTATTAATGAGTTTAGGAGGTCAAATTCAACAATATAGAAAAATTCTAATAAGTCACTTGTCCTTTTGATTTATTTTATTTCTTAATCCCAATTATTTCATTATTAATAATTTTGCATTATTCATCATAATTAGAGTTAAGCTGAAATATTTTATAATAGGATGTGCTTATTATCCTTACATTTTGTTGACTCCATAACTTCCATACCTATCCTTTGGGATATAAATTTTAAATATATTTTTATTGTCAATTCAACATAGTGTCAATTTACCTTGTGTTTGTTAAGTGGTTTATGTTTAGCTTTAATAATTAAGAAGCATTTATGATCCTTACATCATCTTTAATGAAGTGTTATGTTAAGCCCTTAATTTGTTGCCATAAATAAATCCCCTCGTTCCTCTTCATGAAGATCACATGCCGCATATTAAAGAGGAAGAAGTATATTATGATCATGATGCCTTCATTTTAAGAGTTAAAAAATATATGTGATGCTTTCTAAATAAAAATATTCTCCAAATCAATTTGTTGGAAATCTATGCTATGTTTTGTTGTCATTGATGTCAAACTTATTGTCACTGATGCCAATCTATCAGGTGTTGTCATTGATGTCACTATGTGTGTTAATGAAGAGGTAGTTCTATGTTGTTCAACTGTGTGGATGTTATAGATGAACCAAAAATGAGTGTTTGGATGTTGATACATTGTTTGGTGGTGATATTGAGAAAGAATGAAGTGTTTCTATAAGGCTATAATTGTGGAGGTTACAATAGGCTAGAAAGATTATTTAATGCCTTTATAGAAAAATACTCTGCATTCCTCCAGTTCTTGATGATGGTGGCTTCTGGTTCTAGATATAGTGTCTACATTTTGTGGATGTTGCACTATTATACTTCTAGGGTCTTAGTTAATCAGTTGATGAAGTTGGTTATGGCAATTTCATTACAGTGAGGTTGTCTATCAAGACTGGTCTAAAGAATGCTCTACATTAATTTATTGTGTTGATTCAAGTGTTGCGCTTGGTGGAAATGTTTATATGATTTGTGAAACATTCTAGTTAAAATTCTTTATATTGGTTTGATCGACAAGTGAATTTATGTTGTTTTGTGTTTAGTTCGATTAGTCATGTTGGTATTTAGTTGGCACAATTGATTTATCTTATTTGAATCATGCTCTTTTGGTTTGGATATTCTTTGGAGGCTAAGTTAGAATGTTTTTTATGGGTCTTACCATGGTGTGTAGATCCATAATGAGTAATTTGTATTGGGTGATGATTTCGGGCTTACGAGTTAATGTGCTTCATTGTTTCTCTTTACATGTTACGTGTGATGGCAACTTTGGAGGAAGTGTTAGCATTTGCAGTTTGTTGGAGCTAGCTTAGAAATATGTGTAGTGATGTATTTGGGTCCCCTTTATCTCTTAGAATGAACCACATTTATTGTTTTGGTCTGAGAAGATGACTTTATGTATATTCTATATGTGGCCAACCTTTTTTAGGGTTTCAATGTATAACCTTGTATAAATGGAAGTGCCAATGTGTAAATTTGTGAGTGGATTTTTGTGATTTGGATGTGAATGATATTGATGTAGGGACTTCGCAGGGTCATAGTTTTTGACTTGGTTGTCCAATTGGGCTAAAATTTGAGTTTTTTGGACTACTAACTGAACCTAGTGTTATAGGACGTCAACTCGGTCAACTTTTTAGGGCTGAATCCCTTCATCTTAGGCTTCAAAAAGATATTTTTCTATTTTTTTTGAGTTTTTAGAAATTTGTTTTTTAGCTCTTTTGGAACTCGTAATCTTTATGAGGTTAGAAAGATGAAAATTTGTACTGATATAATGTTTTTAATATTTCTATAAGATTTCATGATTTTTGGGATAGATTTGAAAATTTCCATAAATGGCAAATTTTGGATTTTGTAAAAATCTGCCCAAAAAGGAAATTTTTAGTTTGCTCTTAAAAGAGGCCCTTTTTTTTAATTGTAATGGTATAAAGGTTTGAGTTTTAGAAAAAGAACATTGAAGGAAAATTGATCTATGCTTGTGTCATCTGTATGCTCGCATTAATGGTGTTGGTTGTGTTTTGATTGGCTATATTAGATATGCAAGTAACAAGGGTGCAAATTTCAATTTGTGATGATCTTTGATGATGATATCTTTATTACGATAACATGTTGAGACAGTGAATGAATTTGAACATATTTTACATGATATTATTTTCTTGACACAATGATTCGAGGACAATTTCATGATCAAGAGATCTTGTTCATTACAACTCAATATTCCCTATACTTGCTGGAAGATAGTGAGTACTTTGGCAACCTATGTAGTTCTTTGTATCTTGCCTTGAGACCGTGTGACTCAGTATGTAAGTCCCTTGTATCTTGCCTTGAGATTGCGTGCCTCAAAATGTAATTCCTTTGTGTCTTTCTCTAAGGTTGTGCACCTTAGTTTTGCAAGTCCAGTTAGGTGTAGTTAGCTCCTTGGCATTGAGTTTAAAAAATTGTAATTAGTTATTCATAGTGCGAGTATGATTCTCACTATGTTTTTTCCCTCCTTGAGTTCTCCATGTAATTATGGTGTTATTGTGTGCATTGTTCTTTATGTTTTCATATTCCATAAATACAAAGATAAGTTAATTGTGGTTTCAAGTTTAAAGGATTATAAGTTCATTCTTTAAAGGTCCAGACTGATTCACCCTATCCTCTCAGTCATGTGGTATGTTCAACATAATTCACTAATATAGATTACTACATGTTCACTTCATTTTTCATTAATGCTACTTATAAAGAACATCTTACCCAAAAAAAATTCATATAATTAATCTCATTAGAGAGGTGAGTGCAATGAAATGGGGAGCCACATGGGGGGTTAATTCTTAATCCTAAAATAACTAAATGTAATCTTGAATGGTAAATTTAGCAATCTTATGTAGATACAAATGAAAGCATATATGAAGCTGAATAAAATTAACATATTCTACTCACAATATAAGAAACACATTGACTAAGCATAAGAGTTAACAAAATATAAATTCAAAACTAATGAAATATCACTAATACCAACCCTTTTTGCACCAATACATGGTGGTTATACTCAAAGATAATGTGTGAGTATACATATACTAGAAACAAAAATATTGCATAAGGAGTCACATGTAAAAATTGCTTCGGTTGCATCTAATTTGTAGATTTCTGGAGAAGGGAATGGATGGGTCAAATTGATTCAAAGTATCAAGGACTCTCATTGATTGAGATAATTAGGCTAACATGGAGAGAACAAGTGTCTACATAAGGTTGGTGGATGTGGATAAGTCTTTAAGATTTAAGCAAAAATAACGGTTAAGGGTTTCCTTAGAAGAAGTGAATGGATGAGATGGTAGGGGTACATTGGAATACCTTTGGGGTGCATAATTTTTTTATGCACATAATTTTTACCAAGGCCCATGTCACATTTACAAACACCGATACTTGTGTAAGAAGACTCATGTCTATATGTATAATTTTGGGGGATGTACAAGGTTAATAAATTAATCAAGATTATGAATGGATAAGTGAGAGTTAGTGAACTAATTATGTTTAACCCACTAAATGAGAAGTGCATTAAATATATTTTAGTTAACAATTGTTTCTTCTGTAATGAATGCCCCAATTTTTTTTCAAAGTACCCAATTGTTGTATGAAGGTTCAGTGTTTGTGTTTTTTCCTGATTTATTTGTTTGAACTTCTCACATGCCATTCATGATTTAATAATATGAAATGGAATATAAAAATTTGCAAGAAAGCATACAAAATAACTCACTAAGTAGCAGCATTCAATACTCCAATAATAAATTTTTATTATTGATATTTCAAGAGAAGATTACAAACATATATAATAGATTTAAAAAATGATTTCAGACTTGGGAATTGAGGCATACCAACAACATATCAAACTCCACAAAGCACACACACAATAAGAAGCACGACTCCTAATTCACTTAAATCCCCAACTTTATATACTTTGAATCTCGGTGGTACTGTAGCAATTTTACTATCCATGGCTACTGTAGCAAAATCACTATTCGTGGGTATTGTAGCAAAAACACTATTCACAGTTACTGTAATAATAGATACCAACTTCTGATATGCACTTCAAACCCTTGTAAAAAATCTTTGTAAACTCGACAATGAAGCCCACTATGTTTCTTGGATGAAAACACCCCATAATCCTCTTGACAATGTCTTCCAACAATGAAGAGAATGCTAACAAAGAGGGATTTTGTCCTCGAAGCCCAATAAATCAGATTTCCAAGAAATCCAACAACATAATATTAATCATATCCTAGCATGCTAAATGGAATCTCTTCCATATTTTTTATAACGTTCTCACAAGAGTCCATTCCTTCATTTTGTCAATGTGGGATAAAAAATAACTCCCTTTATGTAACTTACGTCTTTGATGTACTATAAAATAAAGGGGACTCTTTTATTTAAATATTTCCCACAAACTATAGTATATGCATCAATAAAGTTAAATATTTAAATTTACCTTTATAAAATAGCTTTATTCATTCACAATAAATGATATCAATGATAAATAACACTTCTTGTCGATTTTAAACAATTACCATCGACATGTCACTGCCACTAGATGTCCAACCATATCCAAAATTACTTACTATAAATAGTAAGTATGCCTAAAAATGCCTCAAAACCCCTCATAAAATAGTAGTTGAAACTGTCTAGGCCAAATGGCCTTTAAGTCCCTTTAATGTCCTGGTTAGCCTATGAGACCATGGGGAAATAGGCTAATGACAAAATTATGCTATGAATGCTAGAAAGGGGACATTACAGTTCACCCTTCTCAAAATTGCTTGTCCTCAAGCAATTTCAACTCTGGATGTTGTAATATCTACTTATTTTCTCAAGTAGCATCCTCAACTAGTAGGTTCCTCAACTTGACCAAGTACTCCTTGATGACTCTTCTCTTGAGTGCTCTCTCCCAGGTATCAATCATGACCTCAGGAATCAATATCAACTTACCCTCTTCATCTAGAGGGGGTAAATCTGCAGATGGAACAACAATATGACTAAGAGTTTTCTTCAACCTAGAGACATGGAACACATTATGCACCCTGTTGTCTACTGGTTGTTGGGAAAATGGTGTCTCAACCTTGCATTTACATGAGGTTACTATTTATAGTCAGTTTTTATTTGAGCATGAAATGGTTCTAAATTCTTCCCGAAGCTTTTGGTTGGCTAGATAAGCATTCTGGTAAAGTTGCGTCACAAAATCACCACTTGTTTTGAAGACATTAATTTTTTCGTTTTGGAGGGGTCCAATGAAAGGTTTAAATTTGATTTTAAGAACTTTAGAGGCCTCAAAACCTCTTGAAAAGTGGATTTAAGCATCTATTCCACTTACAAGGAAATAGAGCACTTCATGAGCTTTTCGACGCTTCAAATAGTTTATCAATTGGACACACGGTTCACAAATTATGGCCTCCGAAAGTTTGTACTCCTAAAATAGGAAAGATAATTTGTATCGAACACATAAGTGAGCTATTAAAGGGAGGGATACATGTTGATATGTGTTGTAACACATCATAGGGCATCTAGAAGGGAGATAAGGTCAGCTACACCTTATTGGGTGGTTTTTATCATGGTTTTGTAATATCGTTTGATGGTTTCTTGTATTGTGTCTCCTATATATGATGTGCATGAGATAGAGGTTGTGTGTAAGAGTCTTATGGCTATTGAGTTACCTCTAAATCTCTTATTAGTGGTACTCCTACAAAGAGCTTTCTCTGCAAGTATATTGTAATTTGTTTTGATTGTTGAATAATATATTAGCCGGATTTTGGAGTGTGGGGTTTTTCTCTCGAAAGGGTTTTCCCCACGTAACTCATTTTGTTATGTTTTGAATGTTATCATATATGTTTCTATTTTCTATAACTATTTTAAAGATCTATAATTTTTTTGCATTACTCTCCTCTCAAGGTTAGCGTAGGAAGTTGTTCTGCTATTTAACTTCCTTACAAGTGGTATTAGAGCTTGATCACCTTTTTTTTCAGTTGTGGGTTGTTGGTTTTTTTGTGAACTAATCCAGATTTGAGTGGGAGCTTGTGCAGAAGACACTTTTTGATCTTTTTGCATAAATTTTCAGATGGCAAGTTCGTCAGGAAAATTAGAGGTGGAGAAATTTAATAGAATAAATTTTAAGATGTGGAAGCTAAAGATGGAATATTTGCTAATAGATTGAGATCTATGGGATGTTGTTGATGTGAATGTCCAAAGGCCCTTAGATCCTATTGCGGCAACTCAGTATGATGTTATGGACTGAAAAGTCAAGGGTCTAATCAGACTGTTCCTGGTAGACTTTGTTCTAATCAATGTCTATGAAGAAAATATTGCAAAGAATCTATGGACTAAGCTTGGTGAAATGTAACAAGAAAAATCTTTATTAAATAAAATTTTGTTGAGGAAGAAATTGTATTCCTTGAAGATGGAAGAGTGTGGACGAGTTGCAAACCACTTGGAAGCATTCAATATGTTGGTGGCTCAATTAGTACCTATTGGTGTTAATATGAACAAAGAGGAGAAATGCTAGATCTTTCTTTGTTATTTACCCAATTCGTGGGATTCTCTTGTTATGGCTATCGGTAGTACTTTTATTGTTTTGAAGTCTTAAGATGTGGTGGGTGCCCTACATGGTGAAGAGATGGGAAGGAAGCTATCCCACAGTTCGAAGTAAGCCCTAACTATTTGTGGAAGACCTAAGGAGAAAGGAAAGAAGAATGAGAAGCGTGATAAGTCCAAATCGAAAGGGAGATCAAAATCTCCTAGAAAGTCTAAAGCCATTTGTTGGAATTGTGGTAAACTAGGTCACATCCATAAGGACTGCAAAGAAGAAAAGAAGAAGAAAAAGAAAAAGGTTGATTATGATTTTGAGTCTGAGAAGGAAGATGGTGATGCATTCATTGCATTTTTGGCAACTCATGCAGGTAATGGTGCCTAGTTAATTGAATCGGGTACATCTTTTCATATGACTGCCAATAGAGATTGGTTTTCTGAATATGAATAATTTAATGGAGGTAAGGTGTACTTGGGTGATGATTCACATTTAGAAATTGTTGGTCCAAGTAAATTTAGAATCAAGTTTTCTGATGGTAGAATAAAAAGGATTAATGGTGTGTTGCATATCCCTGGTTTAAAATGAAATTTATTATCTATGAGCAAACTGGTAGATGTGAGTGTGAAAGTAGTCTTTTCTGAAGAAGGATGTAAGATGATTAAGGGTGCTATGGTATTTTCTAGAGGTGTTAGGTTCGACACTTTGTATAAGCTAGACACATACACTATTGAGTGTAATAGCACTTATGTAAAAAGTAAATCTATGAAAGATTTGAGGGTGTCACCTTCAGCAGATGGAAATGGCTTTTGGGTACCTAAGGGTGCTCTTTCTTCTAAAGAAAAGTTACCTGCAGAAAAGACTATGTTATGGCACTAGAGGCTTGGTCACATTGGAGAAAAGGGTCTAAGGACCTTGGAAAATAAAAACCTTATTGAAGATTTGAATGATTGTAATCTTGAATTTGATTTCTGTGAGCATTGCATTTGTGGAAATTAAAACCGCATTCAGTTTTAATCAAGTTCTCATAAAATTTGTGGTATTTTGGATCTTATTCATTTTGATGTGTTTGGTCCTGTAGATGTTCATTTGATTGGAAAATCCACATATTATGTTTCATTTTTTGATGATTTTAGTAGAAGGACATGGGTATATTTTCTAAAGAGTAAATATGAATTTTTTAGTCGATTTAAAGAATTTAAAGCTATGGTCGGGTTGCAGACTGGAAAGAAAATTAAAATTTTAAGGACTAATAATGGCAGTGAATTTTGCTATAATGATTTTGATAGATTCTATAAAGATTGTGGCATTAACAAACAAAACACAACTCCATATTCTCCACATCAGGATGGAGTTGAAGATAGAATGAACATGTCACTAGTGGAGAAGGCTAGGAGTATGCTGAGTGGTACTGGTCTAGAACAAAAGTTTTGGGCTGAAGCTATTGCTACTTCTTTCTACCTGATTAACAGGACTCCTACATTAGCTCTTGTTGATAAAAACACCTATGGAAGCATGGTCGGGTCACAAGCCTTCATTGAGACATCTTAGAATTTTGGGTTAAGAGGCATATGTACATGTGCCAAAGGAGAAGAAAACAAAGTTGGAGAACAAGGTTGTGAAATGCATCTTCATCGGGTACAATTATGGTGTGAAAGGATACAAGCTTTGGGACCCTATGGCACAAAAGGTAATTTATAGTAGAAGTGTTATTTTTAGAGAAATTAAGTCTCCTTCTATTACATTGCAGCCAGAACAGTCTAAAAAGGAAGATGCGATTCAATTCCCTTCTACACTTGAATGAGTTGAATCAAGACCCCTAGATACGTAAGAAGTTAAGGAGAGCTCATCTAGCTCCAAATGTTTAGAAGAGGAGGAAGAACCTCCAACTCAACTTGTTAAAAGGTCTACAAGACATAGACAACCACCTGAAAGGTATTCACCTGATGATTGGAGATGTATTTTTTCTTTGAATATTGATGTGGATGAACTGAAATTTGTAGAAGAGGCATTAGGTATGAATGATACAGAATCCTGGAAGATTGCTATGGAAGAAGAAATGGTAGCTTTGAAAAAGAGTGATACATGGGATCTTGTACCATTGCCTGAAGGACAAAAGCCTTTGGTTACAAATGTGTGTTCAAGAAAAATATTTGTTCAGATGGAAGCATTGAGAAGTATAAAGCAAGGTTGGTTGCAAAAGGCTACTCTCAGGTTGAGGGTGTTGATTACGGTGAGATATTTTCTCATGTTGCCAAAATGACATCCATTAGATTTTTGCTTTCTATTGTTGCTTCTTATGATTTAGAAGTTGAGCAAATGGATGTGAAAAATAATTTCCTTCATGGTGATTTGGAGGAGGATATTTATATGACACAACCAGAGAACTATGTGGTGAAAGGTAAAATCAATTTGGTCTATAAATTAAAGAAATCCATGTATGGCCTCAAACAGAGTCTTAGGATGTGGTACCTCAAATTTGATACATATGTGTTGAGTTTGGTATTTGAGCATTCTAAATGAGATCATTGTTTTTATTATAAAACTGATGGTGATCATTTCTTTGTACATTGCATTGTATGTTGATGATATGTTATTCATTGGTAAAGGGAAAGGTATGATTTCAGAACTGAAGTCTCAACTCACTGCTAAATTTGAAATGAAAGATCTTGGCGTAGGGAAAGACATTCTTAGGATGAAAATTAAAAGAGATAGATTGAATAGAAAGCTATGGCTAGGCCAGAGTAAGTATATGAATTCAGTGTTACAAAGGTTCAACATGCAAAATTATAGACCATTGTGTGTTCCTTTTACAGTTCGAATGAAATTATCTATTGCGAATTACCTTACAAAAGTGTAGTTGGAAGTTTGATGTATGATATGATTTGTACTACACTAGACATTGTTGGCATTTGACATAACTGATATAGATGAGATGATGAAGGTGATGTAGTTGAATGTGGATGATTGAATCGGTAGAGGATAGAAGATTGAGATTTTGTTGTTAGATGACATGATCAGTTATTTGTGTTGTCATTGCTTGCAACTGATGTGAGCTGATGTTAGATGATGATTTTTGATGTTCCTGATTTTTGTTTGATTTATAATCTAGGTGATTTAGTTTACCAGAGATAGGGTTTACCGACAGAGAACTAAAGTCTGTGAATTAGGACTTTAACCGATAAAGAAGAGATGTTTTGATTGAATCAGATGATCGGTAATGTTTGATGTTTTGTGGTTTGGAATTTTAACTTGTATCATGAAAAGGATTATATGATCGGAACCACATCTTTTGATGATTACTGAAAGGCATGTTTCAAATTTTTGATGAAGTTTTTCTAAAGTTTTAGTAGGGTTTAAGGATCGGTGAAGAAATCATTAAATCGGTAATGATTTTGATATGATGACAATCAATGGTGAGTCTACATGAAGGTGGTAACATGACACAACCCGCGTGAATGATTTGCATTGTGTTTTTGGCATGTATGATGGAGGATTTTCTTTGGAATGTGCAAAGTGCTTAGAAGAGTGAGCTAAGGGTTTGAATTTGGTGCAGATCAAATTTTTGTTATGAGTTAAGATCAGTCAACAGTTGATATTGCATTGTAATTTGATGTAATAATTTGAATATTGATCTCTTATTATCTATATTAAATTTATGATGTGATTTAGGGTTTAAGGCCGACCTAGTTGAGATGGCTATTTAGGATGACACAGTTGATGTTCATTGTGGCGTTGTTCTTAGAGAATGTGTTGAGCCGTCCAAGTAAAGTGTAAGATCTGCCTAAGAGTTGCAGAGTGTTGTGCATAACTGGATCTGATCAAGCAAGCAGAGAAGTGCAAGTAACATATCATATTTTCTTACTGTTGTTCCCTAACAGTTGCAGCGGGTTAAATCCCTTAACTGGGTAGGTCCTAACAGGCCTGAAACATTTAAGTCCCCTAACACGGTAGATCTCAAAAAGAGTGTTAAATCCTCTCATGAGGTTGATCCTAGCAAGTCATCAAGCTCCTAATCGGGCTGCTAGGCAAATCCCTTAACCGGGTGACTCCTAATAGGGTATGCTCATAACCGAGTGTATTGTAAGCTCCTAATAGGGCATACTTCAAAAGAGTACAAATTATTGTGGGTACCAACTCCCATCGTGGTTTTTTTTCCCTATTTGGGTTTCCACGTCAAAAATTATGGTTTTCATGTGTAGAATGCTTTTCTTATGATGTTCATGTTTTATTTCTGATTACTGGTTAAGACAATTTATGTTTGTTTATCAGAGATCCTAAATTCATTACCTGCACTAATAAGAAATGGTTAGATAAGGTATTTGATTTGATTGACAGGTTGATAAGTTGGTATATAATCAAATTGATATGATTTCTTAAGTGGTGAAAGTATTGATAGTTGTGATTAATGTTTTAAGAAAATCTGATAAAGAGGTTGTTAGATCTTATTAAAGAAGTTGCGTTGGGATATTTGTTAAATGGTTTCAGATCTGATATAAGTTTGATTTTGAGTTATTAATTTCAATTGGTGTTAATATTGATTCACCCCCCTCTTAGTATTAACTAGATCCTCATAGGATTAACAATTGGTATTAGAGCATTGGTCCTCTGTGTGCAGAAATCCTAACTACTTGAGGGAAAGATTCTGAGGAGGTCAAGATGATGAAGAAAGAGGGTCCTAAGTTCAACAAGGATAACTACAAGATCTAGAAAGACATGATGAAGATCTACATTAAGGGTCTTGGTGCATAATATTGGAAACATGTGGAAAATAGATATATTGCTCCTAATATTACTCCCTTGACATCAGATGAACTCAAAGAGTAGTAAGCGAACATGCAAGCCTTAGAAGCTATTGTAAGTACCTTATCCAATTCAAAATATATTGATGTTCAAGGAATGGAAACTACATAGGAAGTATGGGAAAAGCTAGAGACAATCTATGGAGGAGATGAGCATGTACAAAGAGCCAAAGAGGAAATCTTGAGAGGAAAGTTTGACGACATGAAAATGCTTGAAGGTGAAAATATTGCACAGTATGGTCAGAGAATCAAAGAATTAGTTGGTGGCATAAAGCGTGTTGAGGCAAAATAGAAGATAATGCAATAGTAAGATGCTTAGAACTCTTCAACCTCAGTATGCTATAAGAGTATCTGCAATCCAAGAACTTAGATCTAGATTTCAAAGGACAAGGTAACTGTTGATTCATTGATTAGTAAACTTACAACTTTTGAGTTAAATATTTTTTACAATAGTATGATAAAATCTACTACATCTTCCTTTAAAGCTTCTGTTACCAGTTCATCTGCTAGAAAAGGAAAATAGATATGTCAAAATCATGAGTGTAGGACAAGTCATGGAAGTAATCGGGGAAATGAAGACAATGAAGATCAAGTGATGGAACTTGAGGCACTGTTAGCTAAGATATTTCCAAGAGGCACTATTAAGTACAAAGGAAATCTGCCTTTGAAGTGTTTCTCTTGTAGTAAAGTTGGTCATATTGCTGCTAACTTCCCTAATACCGATAAGAAAGAAAGGTTAAAAAAATTCAAAGGAAAAGGTAGGAAACATTGTTATGTTGTAGTGGATGAAGGTGTGACTGATGATGAGTCTGAAGATGAAGAAGACAATGAAGAAATTGTGTTTGTAGTTGTGAAGGAGGAACTACCAGATGAAAAAGCACTAGTATCTCATATGGAGAATAGTGATGAGTGGATTATAGATAGTGGCTGCTCACACCACATGAACAAAGACAAAAGTAAGTTATTAACTCTTGATGAAATTGATGGAGGTGTTGTTAGATTTGGAAATAACTCTCCCTGCATGGTGAAAGGTAAAGGTTCTATCTCTCTAAATGAGAAGAGTAATGTTTTTGATGTGTTTTGGGCTGATGGTCTAAAGTATAATTTTTTAAGTGTTGGTCAACTCAATGATAAAGGTTATTTGCTTGAATTTAAAAGTGGAGTCTGCAGAATTCTTGGAGGTAATGGTGAACTGATTTTTACCTGGAAGTAAACTTCAGGTAATTTATTGCATTTGAATGCTAATGTTAATAATTGTCTGGTTGCAAGAGTGGAAGATAGATGGTTGTGGCATAAGAGATGTTGTCATATGAATTTCGATAACTTGGTGAAGGTAAGTAAGTCAAGTGTTGTAAGAGGATTGCCACAAATTGTTAAACCGGATAATATGATATGCAAAGATTGTCAAATTGGTAAGATGACCTCTATTTATTTTACGAGCAAAAAGTGTACATCTGAGAATATTTTGGATTTGGTACATATTGATCTTTATGGCCCTATGAGAACAAAATTTTATTTTGGTGATAGATTTTGTATGGTTTTTACTGATGACTATTCTAAGATGATATGGGTTACATTCTTAAAGGAGAAATCTGAAGCTTTTAGTAAGTTCAAATCATTTAAAGCTCTAGTTGAAAATGAGATTGATAAGAATTTGAAATGTTTATGATCAGACCGGGGAGTTGAATTCACATCTGATGAGTTTGTTAAGTATTGTGATGAACAGGGTATAAAGAGACAGATGTCTGCTCCAAGGACACCACAACAAAATGGCATAGTGGAAAGGATTTACATAACAATAGCTAAAGCTGCAAGAACTATGTTATTATAGGGTGATGTATCCAAAATGTTTTCGAGAGAAGCAGTCAGTATTGTTGTATATACTTTAAACTAGGTACTGGTAAAGAGAGGTAACAATAAGACACCCTATGAGCTATGGTATGGAAAAAATCCTTGTGTCATTTATTTCAAAAAATTTGGTAGTCAATGTTTTATTAAGAGAGATAACTACACTAAGAAGTTTGATGCAAAATCTGATAAAGGAATCTTTCTTGGTTACTCTACTAAGAGTAAGGCATATAAATGCTACAATAAGAGAACTAAGAAGATTGTTGAAAGTGCTAATGTGAAGGTAGATGATCTATTTGGAAATTCTGAAGGTACCAATAGATTTGAACTTGAAAAGAATGACGATGATAAGAAACTTGTGATTATTGAACTAGAAGCACAAAACAATGAAGAACCGACAAATGCAGAATTAGGTGCTCAATCAGTAAGTGATGACAATGATGAAGAATATGAAGAACTTGATGCAGTAGATGCAGAACCGACATAGGTATTACCTAGATATGTTAGATTAAACCATTCACAAGATCAGATAATTGGTAATAGGAATGCAGGTGTGCAAACCAGGAGGAAGATCCAAGAGAACTCATGCTTGATATCAACAATAGAACCCAAGATAGTAAAGGAAGCACTAAAAGATGATGATTGGGTTAATACAATGAGCAAATAATTAGATCAAATTGAGAAGAATCAGACATGGTCACTTGTTCCTAGACTGGAGGATAAGAATGTAATTGGAAGAAAATTGGTCTTTAGGAATAAATTGAATGAAGAACGAAAAGTGTTGAGAAACAAGGCAAGGTTAGTTTGCAAAGGATATATGCACAAGAAGAAGGTGAGGATTATGGTGAAACTTTTGCACCTGTTGTTAGATTGGAAGGAGTAAGGATGCTACTGGCATTTTTTGCATATAAGGGATTCAAAGTATATCAAATGGATGTCAAATCAGCCTTTCTGAATGGGATTCTAGGAGAGGAAGTATACATGTTGAACAACCAGATGGTTTTTCCTTGACCGATGATAAGGACATGATCTGTAAAATTCATAAAGCTTTGTATGGTCTAAAGTAGGAACTGAGAGCATGGTATGAGAGATTACATGCACATTTGATCAAGATTGGATTCCAACGTACCAGCGAGGACAGTAATATTTATCTGAAAACTAATGGAGACAAGATGCTGATAGCTGAAGTATTTGTAGATGACATAATCTTTGGTGGCAATGATGATATGAGTATGAAGTTTGTTGATGAGATGCAAAAGGAATTCAAGATGTCTCTAATTGGTGAATTAAGTTCCTTATTGGTTTACAGGTCCAACAATTGGATGGTGGTATCTTTATTTGTCAAAGAAAGTATATCAAAGAGGTGTTGAAGACTTTCGGCTTCGAAGACTACAAACTAGTAGGAACACTGATGGTTACAGGCTGCAAGTTGACAAAGAAAGATGATTCCCTTGATGTTAGTGAAAAAGAGTACAGTTCTATGATTGAAAAACTATACCATGTTGCTCATATTAGACCAGACATTTCTCATGTTGTTGGATTAGTTGCTAGATTTCAAAAAGAGCCTAAAGAGAGTCACATGGTGACTATGAAGAGAATTTTCTGGTATCTCAAAGGCACAATAGACTATGGTTTATGGTATCTGTAGTCACATAAATCTGTCCACTTAATTAAATGAATATTTAGTATTCATTTGATTATTTAACCATCAATAAATAATTAATTAAATTAATATATTTAATTAATTCATCTTAACCCTCTTCTCCTATTAATTAAATAAATAAATCATATTTATTTAATTAAATCTTCTCTCACATTTAAATAAATTAATATTTATTTAAATTCCCCCAAAATCCAACCTTTCACATTTAAATAAATTAACATTTATTTAATTCACCTTTATCCTCCACCCACTTGTATTTTCCTACAAATGCAAGTTGCACAACTATTTTAAATAAATCATTTATTTAAATCACCTTTATCCTCCACCCACTTGTATTTTCCTACAAATGGAAGTTGCACAACTATTTTAAATAAATTATTTATTTAAAATCCTATTTATCCTCACCCACTTGAAACCTTTAATGGTTTCCCTTAAAGTTTTCAAACTTAATGGCTTCCTTCTATAGTCTTCTTAAGCATTTAATGGTTTCCCTTAAAGTCTTCAAACTTAATGGCTTCCCTTAAAGTCTTCTTAAGACTTTAATGGTTTCCCTTAAAGTCTTCTTAAGATTTTAATGGTTTCCCTTAAAGTCTTCAAACTTAATGGCTTATTTCTAGAGTCTTCTTAAGCCTTTAATGTTTTCCCTCAAAGTCTTCAAGCGTTTAAATGCTTTATCTTCCTTTTTCTCATGTAAATAAATTAAGATTTATTTAAATCCAAAATTCACATTCACATTTAAATAAATTAATATTTATTTAAATATCTATCCAAATGCAAATTACACCATTTAATTGAAATAAATGATTTTATTTTAATTGAAAATCCCAAAAATCCTCCCACTTGCATTCTCCTACAAAACCCACTTGCAATCCTAACCCCCTTCTAGATTCTTCTAACCCCTTCCTAATTATCCTAATCCATCCCCTAAATATTGTCACATTCCTAAGCAACTTGGAGTCACTTCTCAAAGCCCTCAAAGTCTTTGAAAGGCATTTAAGACTTTATGTCTTCAAATGGTTAACCTCTAAAGTCTTCCAAACCGTTAAAGGCTCTTACATAACCATTTATGGTTAACTCACCTTTTACCTTTGGTTAGAGACTTTCCTCTAACTTAACCATCCTTTTGACTCATGGGCCTCTTCAAAGCATTTATTTCTTTGACTAAGGTAACCATTTAACCCTTGCACATTCATTTATCTCTTGGATAAAAGGAATATCCATTAACCTAACCCTAACCCAACCCCCTAGGGTAACCATCATGTCCCCTCAAGCATTTAATGCTCCTTATCTCTCCTCTCAAGCCTCCTCATGGTGACACTTGTCAACATGGGATTGGGTTGAAAGTCTCACATGGATTGAATATCTTTCAATCCTAACCCTTGTTAGGATTTCTCAATCTTAACCCTTCATTTCCCCTTTTCTTCTATAAATAGAACCCTTCTCCTCAAGCAAAGAAGGAAGCATTAGAGTATTGTTGTTATACTAGTATTAGCATAGAGATTTTTCATAGCATCACTATCTACACTTGCATAGCATTTGTTTATCATATTCAACCATCTTGAATCTCCATATGGCATCCATGGCTAGTGCTAAAATCTAAGAGCTACACTCATGTGGAACTTGGAGAGGGGAGAAACAAAGGAGAAGCATCAAAAGACATCATGGAAGCATCTTAGGGAGGCTCTTTTCCTTTCTTTTGTTTTGTTAAACTTCTTTCATGCTTTTTGAAATCTCTTTTGATATGTTTGGAATGGTTTTTAGTTCTTTGTTTTGGTTTTATGGTTGAAACTAACTTATTAACATTGAACTTTATTGTTTCCTTGTCCCCATTTCCATGAAATCAATATCCTTGAAAAGGAAATTATAATTTGGATGTCTTTACTGATGCTAATTGAGCAGGTAATGTGGATGATCAGGAAAGCACAACTGGTGGAGCTTTTCTACGTAGTGGAAGATTAGTGGCATGGACAAGCAAGAAACAAACTTGTGTTTCTCAATCTATAGCTTAAGCGAAGTATTTTGCTGCATCCATGAATTGTACGTAGGCCATATGGATGAGACATCTGCTAGAAGGATTCAAGATAGATATGTCTGAACCTGTTACTATCTATTGTGATAATACAAGTTCTATAAATATTTCTAAGAATCTTGTACTTCATGCTAGAACCAAGCACATTGAATTGAAGTATTATTTCCTAAGGGAAAGAGTTCAAGAAAGATAGGTGAAGATGGAATATGTGAAGAGTACAGATCAGCTAGCCGATATCTTTACTAAGCCCTTATCGAAGGCTACCTTTGAGTTTCTTAGAGGTAAACTAGGGGTTAGACCCCTACACCAAAATAACTAGAATGTTGGAGATGCATCAATCCTGTGGATTTCATGTTTATCTTTCTATAAGGATTGATGAAGGTGCAGGCTACTCCTTTGGTGAAGAAAGTATGATGTATAGTTCTAACTTAATGCTCTGTTATAATTTTTCTGATTTTTGTAGTAGAGATGATGGAAGAGACAACAATAATATCGAAGACAAGTAATGCATTTATAGCTTCGGAATTCTTGTCAAAGGGGGAGAAGAAATAGAAATCAAATATGGGACAAGAAAGAGAAATCACATATGGGAGAAGAAAGATAAATCAAATATGGGAGAAGAAGAGAAAGAGATATGGAGAATGATCGAGTGAAGCATTGATTGAGGGGGAGATGACAAGAAGATGAGTACCCACAGATGATGTGCAAGCAGTTGCAAATGATGATGTTACTTTGATTGTATATCTGATTGGTGTTGCCATCAATGCCAAAGGGATAGAATGTTGGCATTTGGCATAACTGATGCAGATGAAATGATGCAGGTGATGTAGTTGAATGTAGATGACTGAACCAGTAGAGGATAGAAGACTGTGATTTTGTTGTTACATGACATGATCAGTTATTTGTGTTATCATTGCTAGCAACTGATGTGAACTGATGTTAGATGATGATTTTTGATGTTCCTAATTTTTGTTTGATTTGTCATCTAGGTGATTTAGTTTACTGAAGACAAGGTTTACTGGCAGAGAACTAATGTCTTTGAATAAGGACTTTAACTGGTAAAGAAGAGACACTCTGATTGAATCAGGTGATCGATAATGTTTGATGTTTTGTGGTTTGGAATTTGACCTTGTATCATGAAAAGGAGTATATGACCGGAACCGCATCTTGTGATGATTACTGGAAGGCATGTTTCAAATTTTTGATGAAGTTTTGCTAAGGTTTTAGTAGGGTTTAAGGACCAATGAAGAAATCATTAAACCGATAATGATTTTGATATTACGGTGATCAATGACGAGTCTACATGAAGGTGGTAACATGACACAACCTGCGTGAATGATTTGCATTGCGTATTTGGCATGTATGATGGAGGCTTTCTTGGGAGTGTGCAAAGTGCTTAGCAGAGTGAGCTAAGGGTTTGAATTTGGTGCAGATCAAATTTTCATGATGTGTTATGATCAACCAGCTGTTGATATTGCATTATAATTTGATGTAATGATCTGAATATTGATCTCTTATGATATGTATTAAATTTATGATGTAATTTAGGGTTTAAGGTCGACCTAGTTGAGATGGCTATTTAGGGTGACACAGTTGTTGTTCATTGTATTGGTGGTCTTAGAGAATGTGTTGAGCCATCCAAGTAAAGTGTAAGATCTTCTTGAGAGTTGCAAAGTGTTGTGCATAACTGGATCTAATCAAGCAAGCAGAGAAGTGCAAGTAATAGATCATATTTTCTTATTATTGTTCCCTTAACCGAGTAGGTCCTAAGTGTTGTAGTACAAGTAAAGTGTTGTAGTAAAGTGTTGTAGTAGGTTAAATCCCTTAATTGGGTAGGTCCTAAGAGGCCTAAAACATTTAAGTCCCCTAACAGGGAAGCTCTCAAAAAGAGTGTTAAATCCTCTCATGAGGTTTATCCTAATAGGTCATCAAGCTCCTAACTGAGCTGCTAGGCAAATCCCTTAATCGAGTGACTCCTAATAGGTTCTGCTCCTAACAAGGCATATTGTAAGCTCCTAATAGGGCTAAGCTCCTAACAACACATACCTCAAAAGAGTACAAATAATTTTGGGTACCAACTCCCACCGTGGTATTTTTTCCTATTTGGGTTTCCATGTCAAAAATTATGGTGTTCATGTGTGGAATGCTTTTCTTATGATTTTCATGTTTTATTTCTGATTACCGGTTAAGACAGTTTATGTTTCTTTATCAGAGATACTAAAGTGGTTATCGGTACTGATAAGAAATGATTAGATAAAGTATTTGAATTGATTGACAAGGTTGATAAGTTGGTTTATGATCAAATTGATATGATTTCTTAATTGGTGAAAGTATTGATAGCTGTGATTAATGTGTTAAGAAAATTTGATAAAGAGGTTGTTAGATCTGATTAAATAAGTTGGGATATTTGTTAAATGGTTTCAGATCTAATATAAGTTTGATTTTGAGTTTTTAGTTTCAGTTCATGTTAATTCTGATTCACCCCCACTCTTAGTATTAACCGGATCCTCATAGGATTAACAAACATTCTCCAAGCAGTGAGATTTTTGTCCAAATATATGTCTAATCCCAGTGGTAGAGTTCATTGGGATGTAGTCAAAAGAGTCTTCAGATATTTGAAGGGTACCTCAGAGTATTCTTTATGTTATCATAGTACTTTAGTTGGAGACATGACTTCCCTTGATATTCATGGTTATGTGGATTCAGACTGGGCATGTGATACTGATAGCAGAAGATCCACCAGTGCTTATGTGTTTACTTTATTTGGTGGTGCAATTAGTTGGATGAGTAAGCGACAAGATGTGGTTGCTTTGTCCACTACTGAAGCAGAGTACATGGAAGCTACTCATGCTTGTAAATAATCCATTTGTCTTAAGAGACTATGTTCAGACATTGGAATAAAACAAGGAGTCGTGAAAAATTATTGTGATAGTCAGAGTGTGATCTGCCTAGCTAAGAACCTGAAATTTCATGCCCGAACTAAGCACATTGATGTTCAATATCATTTTCTCAAAGATATGATTGAAGATGGAAGGGTGAAGCTGGTTAAGGTAGAAATTTTAATGAATGTTGCAGATTCTTTAACTAAGGTTGTGAGCATAGAGAAGTTCATATGGTGCTTGGCATCTATGGACCTTATGGCCCCTAGCAATTGATTCATTGTGTTCATACTCCCTTTTCTCTTGCAAGGTGTTCAACAAGGAGATTTGTTAGGAAAATCGTGTCTCAACCTTGCATTTACATGAGGTTACTATTTATAGTAAGTTTTCATTTGAGCATGAAATGGTGCAAAATTCTCCTTGAAGCTTTTGGTTGGCTATATAAGTATTCCGGTAAAGTTACGTTGCAAGATCATAGTTGGTTTTGAACATATTAAATTTTCCATTTTTGAGGGGTCCAATGAAAGGTTTAAATTTGATTTTGAGGACTTTAGTGGTCCTGAAATGTCCTAAAAGGTGGGCATAGCCCTTACAAGGCAATAGAGCACTTTGTGATCTTTTTTACTCTTCAAACGGTTCGTCAATCAAACACACAATTCACAAGTTATGGCCTCTGGAATTTTGTTCTCCTTAAGTAGGAAATATAATTAGTATCGGACACATAAATGAGTTGTAAAAGGGAGACACACTTGTTGATATGTGTTGTAACATGTCATAGGGAATCTAGAAGGGAGATAAGGTCGGCAACATCTTTTTGGGTGGTTTTATCCCATGGTTTTGTAATATTGCTTGACGGTTTCTTGTATTGTCTTTCCTATATATGAGGTGCATGAGATAGAGGTTGTGTGCAAGAGTCTTATGGCTATTGAGTTACCTTTGAATCTCTGATTAGTGGTACTCATGAGAAGAGCTTTCTCTGCAAGTATATTGTAATCTGTTTTGATTGCTGAATAATATATTGGGCGGCTTTTGGAGTGTGGGGTTTTTCTCCTGAAAGGGTTTTCCCCATGTAAATCACTATGTTATGGTTTGAATGTTATCATATTTGTTTCTATTTTGTGTAACTATTGTAAAGATTTGTAAAAGTTTTTGCATTACTCTCCTCTCAAGGTTAGTGTAGGAAGTTGTTCCGCTACTTAATTTCCTTACACTAGTAACCCCATCTCATATGCCACCTTGTCAATGTGGTGTGAAACTCTGAATAACCCATAGAATTTTAGTTTCAACTTCTTTGGTCCTCTCTTCTTAAGTGTAGACTTCCTGTAGGGTTGAAGTCTCAAGTATACCATATCCCCAACCTCGAAACTGTGTTCCACTCTATGTTGATTAGCATATAACTTCTACTCATTCCGACCTTGTTGAATACTCTCCTTAAGTGATCTCAAAATATCATGGTTGTCTTGTAACCAATTATGTGGACTCAGCACTCGACTATCTCCAAAAAGAAGATATGTGAAGCTAGGAGCTTCATACCCATATAACGCCATGAACGAAGACATCCTGATCGACATGTGATAGGTAGTATTATAACAATACTCACCTAAATAAAGCCATATGATCCAAGCCTTCTATTGCCTTGTACATATTTCCACAAGTACCCCTCAACCCACTTATTAACAATCTTCATCTACCCATTTGTCTATGAGTGATAACTAATGCCAAGAGTGAGCTTAGTGCCACTCAATCTAAAAAGTTCCTATCAAAATAGACTCAGAAGCTTATTGTCAATGTCGTTGACTATGTTCTTAGGTATCCCATGAAGCCTAAGCACATCCCCAAAAAACAAGTCTGCCACCTGTGTTGTTGTGCTGGTTGATGTAATAGAAAAGAAATAAGCATATCTTGTTAGCCTATCCACCACCACATAAATACATTCTTGACCCTGCACCTTGGGTAGGCCTACAATAAAATCCATCGAAATTCTCTCCCATTTCCTGTCAAGATTGGGTAAAGGCTATTGTAATCTAGTTGGAGGGGTATGCTCATATTTATTTTGCTGGCAAACTCGACATTATCTAACATATCTTTGCACATCATCCTTGAGTCCTCTCTAAGTAAACCTCTGATAAATCTGTTGGTATGTTTTGAAGAACTAGGATTTCCAACCATAGGTACTTCGTGGAATGTGTTCAAGATAGTACCTTTGATGTGTGATGAAGCTACCAAATAAATTCTATCCTTGTACAAGATAAGGTCATTAAACACCACATATCTATCATCTTGTACATACCCCTGTATCAAATCTGTTACCCATTGATCCTTATCATATTCATCTATTATTTTCTTCTTCTAGTCTACTGAAATCTCAACCAGGGACCATACATGCGGTCTCCTAGAAAGTGCATCAACCACTACATATTTCTGCCCTTTGACATACGCGATATCAAAATCATATGCTTGTAGTTTGGTGATCCACTTTTTCTGCCTATCATTATGATCTCTTTGGCTCATAAAATGTTTTATACTATTATGATTTATTTTAATCACAAATTTACCCCCAACCAGATAAGACCTGAATTTGGCAAATGCATGCATTATGGCCAAGATCTCCCTACCATATATAGAATATCTCTTCTCCACTCCCCTTAGCTTCCTACTCTCAAAAGAAATGGGATGCTTAAGTTCCTGCATTAATACTACACCCACCCCATCTCTAGATGCATCACACTATAGCTCTAATGATTTGGAGAAGTCTGGAAGTGCTAATACTAGACAAGATGTTGTAGACACCTAAAACTGGCACAACTAATTAAATGGATTTTATTCATTTAATCATCATTAAATCGCTTATTAATTAAATTAAGATTTAATTAATATGCCTTCTAATTGACATTTTTAACTAAATTAAGATTTAATTAATATACCCTTCTTCTATCTAAGCAATTTAATTAATATCTACATTTAATTAGTAGATGTGTGAATAGAAGACATTTATTTGCTAGTTGAGCTATGAATCGTTGAATGGATTTTAACTAGCCTTGAAGAGATCTGAGTTGGCTAATGTTCTTGGGAGGTGACATCTCCATAATTTCTTATAGCTTTGATGGATCCACCTCGATGCCTTTTTTTATGCTATTTATCCCAAAAGTTTGCCCGATGTTACCTTGAAGAAACACTTCTCAGGGTTTAATCGGACATTGAATTGTTCTAGTCTTTGAAAGATTTTTTTCGGGTGTCTAGGTGTTCTGCTCTTGTGAATGATATAGCTAGGAAATCATCCACATAATTTTCCATAAAAGTGTGCATCATGTTGTGGAATATTGTTTCCATGGCCCTCTGATAAGTTGCACCAGCATTTTTCAAGCCAAAATGCATGACGTTCCAATAGTATATACCCCACAGACATGTGAATATTTTTTTATCTTGATCTTCTGGAGCTATCTTGATTTGGTTGTAGCTAGAGAAACCATCCATGAGGGATAACATAGCATGTCCGGTGGTTAGATCAACAATGGTGTTGATGCTTGGTAAAGGGAAGTCATCCTTTGGACAAGCTTTGTTGAGATCCCTGAAGTCTGTACAAATCCTAATGATTTTATCTGGTTTAGACATTGACACAATCTTAGAGATCCATTCTACATAATCAATGGGTCAGATGAATCCTACATCCAGTAAACTTCTTTAGTTTTGCTTTTACCAATATGGCCACATGTGGGTTCATCTTCCTTAATTTTTGTTTAATAGGTTTATCTCTAGGAGCGATGGACAAGTGATGCATGATGAGGTTTGGATCTACCCCTAGCATGTCTGCATAAGACCAAGCAAAATTGATTTGCTTCTCCTTGAAGAATTTGACAAAGTCTGATTTTTCCTTTTCTGTGAGTGATTCTACCAGATGTATGGTTCAGGCTACTGCTTCGTTGCCAATATTTATTGATTGAGTTGGCTCAATCAATATTGGTGACCTCTCCTAGTAATGTTCAAGAAGAGTGTCATGTCTTCCATCTTCAGGTGCCTCAAAGAGGTTTTCACCATTAGATGCATCCTTTGTTTTTACTTTTTTGCAATCTAATACTGTCATTAGATGGTTTTCACCATTAGATCGATTTTTTATTTTGTTCATTTTGTGACTGAGAGACTCGGCACTCCCTTGATTGTAGATATCATTATGTGGTTTGCTTGTGGAGCATGTTTCTGGGTTAACGGAGCAGAGGTATTGAACAATGGCCTCATCATTTTTGAATATCGATATATTGTGCTCAAGTTCTTCCCAGTCTATGAGGTCAAGATATATGAGCGATGGGGAGTCATTTGGCGAGGCAAGATCAGCTACTATGAGGGTCATGATAAAGATATTGTCATAATTATCCAGGGCATGGGTGAGGTTTATAATAGTCTCAAGGTTTTTGATGGTACTCTCGTCGATATTGCCTCTTTCGTATTGAATTTGTTCATTCTCACTAGCCTCATAAATATGTTGTGGTCTGAATTCAAACGATCTAGAGCTCAAGCCTTGTCCCTCATAAGGAATGGGTCTATATGCATGGATTGTATCCACTCCAATATCCTCTGTAACATCAAAACAAGTGTCCCACTCATACTCATTGGAATCTATTTTAGAATCTCTATCTGAGGTTACCCCACTGAATCTGACAGGGATGTTGTATGATGAGAAAAGATCATTGATAATTGATACTAGTTGGGTAGATTGTTCTGATTCAGGATCTGTGATTGTTTATATTCTTTGGATTTTCTCATACATAGTTTCCCTTCTTTGAGTAGCAATATCCTCAGGTTGAAACTCCATCTCGGTTTGATCAGGTTCTTGTACTTTATTATAAGAATCTTCCTCCCTTTGGATAGTGATTTCTTCTTGTCGCTTCTCATTTTCTTCACACTCTTGTTCTTTTCTGGTCTTTTTAGTTGCGTGGTGTATCACCTCTTCCCATGAGTCTTCATTATGTGTTATCTTTTCTCTCCATTGGGGTTTCTGGTGGTGATTTTGCTTCTGCACAGGTTGAACATGCCGACTATACCCAAGTCCTGATTTGTCTTTTGCAATTTGTGAATGAGGTTGTATGGGTTCTAGGATGCCTTCTTGATGCTTGCCAATAGGTCCTTTTCCTTTGTATCCCATTTGTTGGATGATTCTAAACCTATTTCCATACTGTTTTGTTGGAACGACCACTTCTAGGGCAACATCTATGATTTCTTCCTCATCCTTGTATAGCCAACTAAGAATGTCTTTGTCATCTGATTCTTCAGCCAGTGTGCCCATTTGGATAAATTTACCATCAAACTTCTTGATGGGTTGTGTTGTCTGATGGCTTGATGTGGAAGGTTGTCCATGAGATCATGGTGAAGTTGGCAATTTAGATAGACATAGGGGTTCAAAAGAGTATTCCCCCATGCCTTGGTCCTTTATCTTCATCTTTTGCTCAAGTTCATGGATAATGACTTGATTTTTTTGTGATGGTTAGATGATGAAGAGGCTTGGGCCTCCATGTTGTGTGGAACTAGGAAATTTTGTGTTGCCCCCATAGCATTGTAGTATTGAAAAGGGTTGGTATCTGCTGATATTGAAATTTCTTGTTTGTTGTAGGGGAACCTGAGACATTGATGGTATGTGGAAGGTACTGCTTGCATTTAATGGATCCAAGGGTGACCCAAGAGTATTTTGTATGTCAAATCTATGTCTAAGACTTGGTACATTGTGTCTCTTTGCACAGGACATACCTGAATGGGTAGTATCACAGTTCCTTTAGATGACCTTTCTTCATCATCATAGTCTTTGATAGTGATTTTCTTCTTAGGATCAATAGCTTTCTTAGAGAATCCCAATGCACAAATAAGCTTTAAATAGCAAATATTGAGACCAACTCCTCCATCTATTAATACTCTTTTTACCCGATTTTGATAGACTAAGTCTTCAATATGTAGCGGGGTGTTATGTGGATGACTCAAGGAGACATCATCATGTTTAGAAAAGGATATGCTATGTGGCATCGTCATATGGGCCACCATGGCTTCGAATAGATTGACATCCATATCATTTGGCACTGTTGTTTCGACAAGAGCTTGCTCCAAGATATCCTTATGCTTTGGGGAGAGTTTAAGAAACTCGAGTATTGATATTTGAGAAGGTGTCTTTCGTAATTGGTCGACCAAGTTATAATGAGTCTTGGGGATAGTTATTTCGTTTGATGTACTCCCCTTCAAGACATATTTCTAAGCCCTTGTTGTTATTCTTGATCTTTATGACATTCACCTGATTGTCATATACTGAGATGTGGTTGATGACATTATCATAGATGTGGTCAATACGAGCTCCTTTGTTGTTGTTTGACATTGATGCTCCTCCCTTGTTGTAATTAGGAAGAGGATTTTTGAAAGCCTCATGATCACCATTGGTTTTATGACCATCGATCGTTATGTCTCCTCTGTCCAACATATCTTGAACCAAGTTCTTCAACATCATGCAATCATTTGTTCTATGCCCTTTGTTTCGATGATAATCACAATAGTGTGAGTCATTCCACAATGGTGGTTTGACTTGGGGTTCGAAGTTGCTTATGATTGGCAATGTGATGATCTTGTTTGCCAGTATTTCTCAGAATGCAGATTCTAGTGTTTGTTCCAATGGTGTCTAGGTTCGTCGATATGGGGGAGGTGGAGTGTTAGTGTTTCCCCCTTGATTATTTTTGTTGTTCCCTTGGTTGGTATTACATTGGTAATTGTTGTTAGTGCATTGATAATTGTTAGTGCCTTGATTGGCACTTCTTTGATCACTATTGGATGGTGTGTTACCTGATAAAGTCAACACTGGTTGTTTAGACTTTACATTGTTGGCATTGACCACACCGTCATTAACAACATTTTTGTTCCTAGTCCAAAATTTGGACTTGTCAGAGTTGTTATATTGATTGCTATAGGTGTGGTTTTTGTTTGAACTAACACCTTCCTAAGATAATTTTAAGGTCCCCTTCTTGATCGAGGCTTCCTCTACTTGGATACCATTCTCTATCAATTTTGAAAAAGATGGTATACATTGTAGTTTGAGTTGATAACTCATTTCATCGTTTAAATTGTCTATGAAGATTTCCATCTTTTCTTTTTCAGGTACATCTTGTGGGTACCTTGAGACCATGCACCTCCATCGTTGTAGGAACACAATGAACGTTTCATTGTTCTTTTTCTTCATATTGCATACATCAAGCATGGTGACCTCATTTTGGATATTGTAGGAGTATTTTGTAATGAATTGATTCACCAACTCATTAAATGATCTGATGGGAGGTGTGATTTTTGACAACCACTCCATTATTTGCCCTCCCAAACTTCTTGGGAAGAGCCTCATCATGTATGTATCATTGTGAGAAAACTCCAAGCTCATAGTACAACATTACTTGATATGATCACGGGGATCAATCTTACCATCATATTTGTCATACTTTGGTATATCTGAATTTGGTGGGAAAGGTACCATGTTTAGCCTCCTATCAAAAGGATAAGGACAAATGTCCTCCAAGGAGTATCTTATTGTGGATCCTTGTTGCATGTCCTACATTTTTCATTGAAGTTGTTGAAGTTGTTGTGTAATGTTAGTGAGGGGAATATTTTCTTCATTGGACCTTCGATGACGGGCATCCCCTTGTTCACTAATGTCATCATGATCATGCGTATAGTCTTGGTTGTGGGAATTGTCTTGGGAGTCACTTCCTCTTAAGTGCTCTCGATGTTGAGTGAATGTGTAGGCTCTTGGCCTCATTTTTAGGATTCTTTCACTTCTTGAATTTTCCAAGTCAAAATCCTCAAGCATTGGGATTCCTTTTCTATTGAGCATGAGGAGGTACTTTTGTTTATCTGCGTCTATAATCCTTTCCATTAGCTTTTGGAAGGTGACGCTTTCTTGGCTTTGTTGGACAAATTCCTTAGTAATCTCTTCTTCTTTCATATTTGCGTATTCGTCAAAAGGATTGGATTCCCTATGACTCATGCTAGATTCTGGTTGTGGATCCAATTCTTTTCCTTTTCGAGATCAAATGCTAACAGGCATCAATAGATTTCTATAGTAGTGAATTCCTCCTCTTCTAACGAGCTTCTTGGTGGGGTTGGTAGTTCAAGCCGATCTTCATGGTAGGTGATGCAATTTCTTGGAAACAATGCAGGATTGATCCTTCCCCCACTATCAAGGCGTTGATTGAAAGTTGCTTTCTGAACGTAAGCTCTACTTCTTAAAGGTTCCTTGTCAAACTCGTTATTTTTTCCTTGGAGATACAATCGCATATGTCACAAGAAAACATGATGTGATTTAAAGAGTTGACGGTTGATATAGAGAAATTTACTCCTCTTGGTATGTGCCTTAGGACTAGGTTGTCTCTTCTTCAACTTAGTCTTATGATGAAGACTTCTTCTTCTCAAAATGTGGGGAGTGGTCATACAAAATGATCAATGTTGATGTTGATGGTTGATATGGATACTTTTTTTCAAAACTCAAGCTTACTTGTCAAGTAGAGGTTTAGTTTGATTCTCCCCCATGACAAAGTGTGTCAAATGATATGATTCAAGTTTCACGATATAGGAACTTAATTTGACAACTTGAGAACCTAACTAGGTATTGGTTTTGATAATAATTGTTGGATGGTGGAACCTTTGATCACTTTAATTGATAATCCTTAATCTTGTTCGATGAAATCATATCCTGAGATAGTTGAAGATTTGATACCCCTTCCAAGGGTGCTAGTTGGATTTGGAAATTCTCTTTTCTCTAAAGTTGCTCTTTGCTCTTTGTTTTAAACTGACTGTTGTATTGGTTGATTTGTAACTTGCAAGATGTTTCAATGTTCATGACAAGAAGACATAGCACACATGAAAACAATGGCCATCCCTATGCTAAACATTGAGTGTATGTTCTTGTGAGGATGTTTTCAAATCCCCGATGTTATCACTGGTTTGATTTACAATAAAAGACACATGAGATAGACACTTTATTCAAGGATCATCAACAACATCATAGCCCACTAGTCTCGATACTTCATTAGCTCAAACAACCTTGTCACCCCCTAGAGGGCACCCAATTTTTTTGCCTTTTGCTAGAAATTAATCCAAAGTGAATTGCTTCACAATTGGGTAGTTATCTTGGGAGATATATGGTGATTAATATCGGGGGCAGATTCTTCCCCACCTTTGCACTATGATATTGCCAATGTTTGGAAACTGACTCGGCTCAAAGTCTCTATTGCTATGGTAACTAAATCCCAATTTATCTGTGCTCTAAATGGTTCTAATTCTCCCCTATACAGAAAGATCTATGCCTGTCTCAAAGACAATACCCTCCCACCTGACCTATCTCACAACCAAAAATGAAGCTTTATCTGACAAGCTGCCTACTACAACTTAATTGTTGACATGCTTTATCGCTGAGATCTTGATGATACTCTCCTTGGATGGCTCGATCATAATGAATCTGACTCTTCCTTACATGAGATTCATGAAGGTATTTGTGGTACGCATTCAAGTGGTCCTACTCTTGCTAATAAACTCCTAAGGATGGGATATTACTGGCCAACAATGGAGAAAGAGTCCTATCAGTTTGCTAGGAAATGTCCTACGTGTCAAATTCATGGTAACCTCATACGTGCACCGCTACAAGAGTTGCAACCACTCACTACATCTTGGCCTTTCTGTCAATGGGGACTCGACCTAGTGGGAAAAAATCATCCTTCCTCATCAAATGGACACAAATTCATCATCACGACCACTAAGTACTTCACCAAATGGATTGAGGCAGTTCCATTAACTACAGTAACCGACAAATAGATAGCTTCCTTCATCTTGAATTACCTCATCTACTGGTACGACATCCCTAGTTACATTATCACAGGTAACGGAAGACCTTTCAAAAATCAAGATGTCTAAGAGCTTTGTGAATGATTCCATATCCAACATTGCTTTTCGACACCTTATTATCCACAAGGGAATGACCAAGAAGAGGCCTCAAACAAGACAATCTTGAAAATCCTCAAAATGATAGTGAATGATGTTGGTAAAGACTAGCACGTCCAACTCAATCCTGCACTTTGGGCCTATAGAATGAGTATCCACACACCTACAGGAGCTACACAATACTCATTGGTGTACGAATCATAAGCTATCCTACCTATTGAGGTAGAGATTCCATCACTCTGGGTGTCATTGAAAGGCCTCATTCTAGATGAGAAATATTGAGTCAACAAGTTGCAAGAGCTCAAAATGCTAGATGAACGTCAATAGCATGCCTTTGATCATCTCAAGGCATATCAACAAAGAATATACAAAAGCTACAATCACAAGGTCATCCCACGAGCATTCAAAGTTGGTGATCTAGTCCTAAAGGGAAACCCTCGGAACCAACAAGATCGAGAAGAAAGGGAAATTTGAACCCAACTGGCCAGGGCCCTTTGTTATCATATCAGCTTATGGATCAGGAGCATATCAGTTATCAACTTTAGAAGGGGACTTTCTTAACGAGCCAACCAGCAACATCCATCTAAATAAATTCTACACTTGAGTCATCCAATGCATGGATCAAGCAAAAAAGTATCAAAAATCATCACTAGGGTGAAAACCTGGCAAATAGGTGCCCTATAACACCGAAAAAAAAACAAATTGAGAAAAATACAAGAAAATTGAAAACAATAAAAAAATGAAATAAAAACAAGTGGTGAAAATCTGGCAACTGGCGCTATTTGTGAGAGAGAAACTCCTCTACCTAATGGTACTCGCATCATATCTTTGGCTCCATCTGATCTAAACCAATAGCCACTACATAACACTTATAAATGCAACATTATCTTGGACATACTTAGCATAGTCACTATCCTTGATTATTTGAATCATATCCCACCATGGATTGGTGATTAGTGTACATATCTATATCGAAATAGTATCGACAGCAAGGGGTAAAATCTTAACCTCACTAGGGGAATTTTGCCTTGAGGGTTTTAGATATCAGACCAAATACATAGCATAACAACAAGGATCAAGACTACCCACAATGACAACGATAATACAAGAAGGATAGAATTATTGAATTGAATTGACTAGAACTGAACAAAAGATCTATTTGCAAGATGTTTTACTTGACAAGAATACATTTCCAATAGCATGCATGCTTACTTATGATTGTTGATTTTTTTCTTATCATATCTCCTAAGTGACTCAAGGATGTCTCAAATATTATAGAAGCAAGGAAGGAATGTGATGTTTTCTTTGTCTACTGTTTGGGAGTGAAGTCTTCTACTATGCAAATTTGTCTTACGATGTGATCAGGCAACATATCATTGAAGACATTTCGGATTTGTATGGGACTAAAATTAACTCTTGTCTGTTTTACGCAAGCAACCTGCAACACTTAAGTTGTCTTGGTTGAATTATACCTTGATGCTTGTGCCATCTTGCCATATCAAAATCCATTAGGTTATACTTAGGTTGTTATGGTTCAATTATACAATGACGCTTGTATCAACTTTCAACAAATCAAGGCTCGATGATAAAAAAAATAGGGAAGCACTGGAAATTTGATCAAAAAAAGATGGCAACACTTGGGAACGAGAATACATTAGTATTAATTCATTATCATTATCATATTAATCTTTCATTAGGTTGCATATCATTTTCATTTTCCATTAGTGTCATTTATCATCTTTAAGTTTCAACTAGGTTGCATATCATTCTCATTTTAAATCTTGCATTAGGTTTCATGTCATTTTTTGCATCATTCCATTATCATTATTAGCATTAGGTTTCATATCATCTTTAATCTTCCATTAGGTTGCATATCATTATCAGGTTAATCTTACATTAGGTTGAATATCATCATCATGTTAATATTGCATTTAGGTGCATTCACATTATCAAAACATGTGACATTCTAGATCGCATTGTCCAAGGCACACAAAAGCACAAAAACATGTTAGAAAAATTTGCAATCATCAAATCCAACCATCATCTACATATCACCTTCTAAACATATAGTATCATTACAATCATCATATAAGCATGTAAATCATAAAAATCAAACACACACATATCACATCATCTGCATCATCATCTGCATCATCATCTACAAAAGCCATATACATCAAAAGAATATCATATAGCTCATCGAAATCAAAATAGCTACATCCATATCATATCATCATGCACATGTGTGATCACATGTTGATCCAAAGGAAAATCAATGATACAAGTCAGAACCAATCATCAATCAGAAAAAATAAATGTCCAAATTCCCTGGATATCATATCAATAACAAAGTCTATGAATCAAGAAACATCAAATAAATCAATCAATCGAAGTTCCATATAGAAAATCAATCAATCCAAGTTCCATATCGAAAATCACTCAACCAAAGTCCCATATCAAAATCAAGCAACATATCAAAGTTCAGTATTATATCACAATTAATCAATAATTGACCCATATCAACAACTGACCCATATAGACAATCAGGACCCATATCGAATTAGAACCCATATCGAATCAGGACCCATATTGAATCAGGACCCATGTCGAAACAAGACCCATATCGACCTTTGACCCATATCGACATATTGAACCATATTGATATATTGACACATATCGACATATTGAACCATATTGATATATTGACACATATCGACAATCAGTTTGACCCATATCAACCTTTGAAACATATTGACAATTGACCCCTATCGACAGATATCATCAACTATTTGAAGATGTATCTATCCATATAAAGGCTCCCTTCTTGATCAAATATGTAAGTGGAGTTTTTGTCTACAAGGACCCCTTCACAAACCTCTTGTAGAAACCACATAGACCCAAGAACCCCTTGATCTAGGTAAGATTTGTAGGAGTAGGCCACTCAAATATAGCTCTAATTTTATTTGGGTCCACCCTCACTCCGTTTACACTAATGATGTGCCTAAGGTACAATAACTCTGTCATGCCAAATTATTCACATTTAGATTCTTTGGCATAAAGGGATTCCCTCCCAAGTATGCTCAATACCTCCTCCAAGTGCTACAAGTGTTCCTCATGTGTCATATTGTATATCAGGATATCATCAAGAAATATTAGCATAAATTTCCTTAATTGTCTCTTGAACACCTGATTCATGTACAACTTTGAAAGGTAACTAGAGCATTGCTTAGCTCGAATGGCATAACCAAAAACTCAAAGTGGCCATAATAGAACTTGAAGGTTGTCTTCTCCACATCCTCTGCTCTCATTCTAATATGATGGTACTCTGAGTGCAAGTCTATCTTCAAGAAGTAATGTGAGCAATGTAACTCATCTATCAACTCATCTATTCTTGGAATGGGGTACCTGTTCTTGATTGTCTTTTTGTTGAGAGCCCTGAAATCTATGCACATACACTTTGTCCCATATTTTTTCTTTACTAGAACCACTAATGAGGCAAATGGACTTTTGTTAGGCCTAATGTAACCCATCTCCAACAACTCCTTTATCACCTTCTTGATCTCATCCTTATGCACCTTAGGATGCCAATAGGGGGTGGTAATCACAAGCTTTGTTCTCTCCTCCAGTTAAATTACATGCTCTATTCTTCTCTCTAGAGAAACAACTAGTAGAATGCTTCCAAACATCTTTGTATATTTAGATATGACCTCCTGAATGTCCGGATGGTACTCCTTAAGTTGCTACTCTATAGATGTAGGCATGACCATACATTATGCTGCCTACTCCACCTGGTCATATCTAAACAAATGTTTCATCACCTTAAGTGAGACTAATATGAGTCCCCCATTCGATAATCCTCTGAGAACCACTTTTTGACCTTGATGCTCAAATCTCATTTCTAAATTTTCTAGATTGAAGGTGAACTCCACTAGGGATCTCATCCATGCCATGCCTAGGATGACATCATAATCTCCCATATCAACAACATATAACTTGTCTACCATGTCATAGTCTCCCATCTACATATGAAGATCAAGAATAATCCAAGTGCTAAGAATCTTGTGTCCATTAGCTACCATCACCCTGAACCACTCATGCTCCTCTGTCTAAAGTTCTCGCTTCCTCATGAAGCTTTCATCAATGAAATTGTGGGTGGCTCCTATGTCTATTAGTGAAACCACTCGTTGTCCCTGTATCACACCAATTACCTCGAAGGTTATTGATGTTTCAGTACTAGTAATTCATGCAAGGGTTTGATCTCCTTTAGCCTCTTCTGCCGTAATATCTTCTTCACCACTACTTTTTGAATCTGACTATTGTTCTGACTCTTTTGAAGCTGATTCTTGAGCTAAAAATACTCTAACTATTTTTCCTTTGCTTTAATAGTACACTTATGTGAAGGGTCCCATGGCTCTCTATAGTGAAAACAATTGTTTTTTTTCTTTTGAGCTCATTTAACTAATCACTTTCTAGTCTCCTTGTATTTATTCGTGGTGAATGAGAATCACTCTGTTTCTTGTCCTTTACTTTTTTTCTATGGAAAAGCGTTCGTCCAGTAGTTGAAAATTATGTTGGGGTCTTCATGTGGGGCTAATTCCTTATATAAGGCTAATGAATACCTTCTTTCTAGTTAGCCCTAAGTACACAAAAATAAGGTAGTCACTCAGAAGGGGGGTCATGTCATCGATCGTGCCAGTAGCTATAGCTAATTAAGTTGGGCGATCTAAGGGTGGGCTAAATTAGCAGCTACTTTATTCTTTCTAATTAAATTCTTAATGAATTAATTCCCATGATGGGCCCCAACTTCTTACTTCAGAATCTTTATTTCTTAGATAGAAATTGGCTTCTTGAGATAAAAGCCTCCATATCCTTGACATTCTTAATGGAATCCTGTAGTGTAGGTGGATTTAGGGTCTTAATCCATCCTCTCAATAAATCAACCAACCCATCCATGAAAAGTTCCGTGAGCATCCTCTTTGATATGTCTGTAACTAGTATTGAGAGTCTCTGGAACTCTATAATATTGTTATCCATTGATCCCCATTGTTTCAACTGTGCCAACTCCTTAAAATGTAGTTCTAGTTCCTTCCTATGAAATTTGTCTATCAATCATTCTGTAAAATCATCATAGGAAGTGATTTTATCATGTCCCATCGTCACCATGCCATGGTTCCACCATTCATGTGCAATTCCATCAAGGTGTATAGCTACATATTTAATGGCTTCTTCTTCAGGCATATGATTAAGATGAAGGTAATTATCCACCTTTTGAACCCAATCTCGTGTTGTATTCATCCCGGAAGCATCAAAATACGATAGAGATAACTTCCCTACTTTCTTCCGGAACTCAAAATTTTGGTTCCTGTCTCCTACATGAGGCATGTGTTTCATCCTCACATCAATTTAATCTCATAGAGATATAGCTACCTAAAAATCAAGTCCTCCACTCTCCCAATCTCTTCTAAATTTATCCTATAAGTCAATAATTTGAGGCTCATTCATAGGTTGTGCTAGTGCCCTAAGTGGGAAGGTAGGTATAAGAGGTCTAGCGCTCACTGTTCTAGTGGGTTGAGCTACATGTCCAAAGTTGTAGTCCACATTTCCTCCTCCGTTACCCCCATTTCCATTTTGTCCACCATTATTACCCCCATTATTTCCACCATTATGTCCATTATTACCTCCATTCTAATCATTATTTCAACCATTGTTTCCACCACCCATATTATTCAAATTAATGGCCATTTGGCAGGCTATCATCTGTGTTAGTAAGTCCAAACCTTGATTCTATTGTTGTGCTCTTTGCTCTGCTAACTGTTTCTCTTGAACTAGTGTGTCCAATAACTATAAAAATATCCCCTCACTAGGGTCCCTTCTTTCACCCATATTGTTAATATTTTGATTAGTATTCTGATCCTCTGCATCTCTTTGTTCCTCTTGTCTAGTATTAAACAAAGCCCCATTTATCCATGTGTTGTAATGATGTGATAATAGTTGTACACTCCAATCAGTCATATCATTGTTTGCTCGTGTTTAAACCCTTCAAGATGGTAGGATTTTTTTCTCTGATACCACTATAATGTATACCCCATTATTTTTTTTTTGAAAGTACCCAACTGTTGTACGAAGGTTCAATGTTTGTGTTTTTTCTTGATTTGTTTGTTTGAACTTCTCACATGCCATTCATGATATAATAATGCAAAATGGAATATAGCAATTTGCAAGAAAGCATACAAAATAATTCACTAAGCAATAGCATTCAATACTTCAATAATTAGATTTTTATTATTGATATTTCAAGAGCAGATTACAAACATATATAATAGATTTTAAAAGTAATTTCATACTAGGGAATTGAGGCATAACAACAACATATCAAACTCCACAATGACGATGCACAACAAGAAGTGTGAATCTTATTTCTCTTTGACCTCCAACTTCATATAACTCTGAATCTTGGTGGTACTTTAGCAAAATCACTATTCACGAGTACTGTAGCAAAATCACTATTCACATGTACTATAGAAAAACACTATTCATAGCTACTATAGAAAAACACTATTGACGACTATAGTAACAAAATTACTATTCATGGTTACTGTAGCAAAATCACTTTCCACAGATATTATAAAGAAACCACTATTCACGGCTACTGTAGCAAAATCACTATTCATAGGTACTATAGAAAAAACACTATTCACAGCTATTATACCAATAGGTAACAACTTCTGATTTGCATTTCAAACCCTTGTAAAAACTCTATGCAAACTCGTCAATGAAACCTATTGTGTTTCTTGGATGAAAACACCCCATAATCCTCTCGACTGTTTCCTCCAACAACAAAGAGAATGTTGGCAAAGAGGGATTTCATCCTTGAAGCCCAATAAATCAAATTTCCAAGAAATCCAACAACATAATATTAATCATATCCAAGCATGCTAAATGGAAGCTCTTCCATCTCTTTTATAATGTTCTCACAAGAGCCCATTCCTTTATTTTGTCAATGTGGAATAAAACATAACTCTCTTTATGTAACTTGTGCCTCCAATGTATTATAAAATAAAGGGTACTCCTTTATTTAAATATTTCCCACAAACTATAGTCTATGCATTAATAAAATTAAATATTTAAATTCAACTTTATAAAATAGCTTTGTTAATGCACAATAAATCATATCAATAATAAATAACTCTTCTTGTTGATTTTAAACAATTACCATTGACATGTCATTGCCATTGGATGTCCAAACATGTCCAAAATGACTTACTATAAATAGTAAGTATGCCTAAAACTATCTCAAAACCCCTTAGAAAGACCTGCAACTGAAACTATCAAGGCCAAATGGCCTCTAAGTCCCTTTAATATCTTGGTTAGCCTAAGGAACCATGGGGAAGTAGGCAAACAATAATATTATGCTTTGAATGCTAGAAAGGGGACATTACATCTTCCCAAAATAACAAACAAAGTGACTCCCTTTGTCAAAATATGAAGACATCTTGCTAACAAATAGTTGGAGAGATCACCATTGCATGGATTGATCTTCGTCTAAATTTTAGAGGTACAACTCCCTCTTATGATGTGATTTAGATTTTGAGGTATGCTTTTTAATAAAAAAATAGGAAAGGTGAACTAACATTTGCACATAGCTATTATGCAGATGTGATTATGAATTTAGAATAAAAGGAAAAACATAAATGAATCACACAAAATTCACCCACTAAATGCCCACAACAAATAAAATAGGGAAGGATATAATAATTCCTTTTTAGATATGCAAATAATTTAGAATTCAAAGTTTCATATACATAACTTAATAGGATAGGAAAAATATCAAAGAATAACTAATAAAGACTCAAAGGAAAATATGCAGCAAAGGAACACATATAAATACAAAGTTTTAATATTATATGTCTCCTTTCCTTTGATAAAAGGCAAATGTTTCAAAGTCCATCTCCCCCTGCTGTATAATAGCTAAATTTGAAAACAGAAAGATATCCCCTCTTTCCCTCTTATGGAACTTCTGATTGAATTGCCTCCTTCTGATTGATATGGCAAAGCCCCCTCTTTCCAAATTTGGACCCTCATTCCATTATATCGTTGCATATTTAAAATAATTTACTCATTCTTCATTTTCAGTTTCCGTAACTGCTTCTATAACCATTCCGCTTCTCATAACTCCTTTGGGTATTTTATAAAATTTTAAAGATTTATGAAAAAATCTCCAAAAGCAGTTTTGAATAATTTCTTGTAAAAGAAAATATTTTTATGGTTCAAAGAGAATAATTTCACGACACCTATCAAGCTTGAGTGCAAACCCGCCACCCTACACTTAACATATTATGCTTATCAGGAAACAAACAATCATCAATTTATCTTCCCATTCCATTATATCTGGTATCAATAAATAACAATATTGTCCAGGTGGGTTCTATCTCACGAGGTTCTTATTATACTTTGTGACCCGCCTAAAGGCTCCTGAAATATTCTCATATGTTTTTATTGTCTCCAAGTAATGAGCACACTCTCTTGAATTCTAACCACATAGAAGACTACAATCGTGAAGTATTGTTGCTCTTGTAAATTCATGAAGTGGTTAAATTATATCTTCTACATCAACATAGCATAGAACAACTCGTAGCTTAAAGCTCTTTTATAATTCTCATATCCAATCGTAAATATAATTTGGATGAAGTAAATGGTATCATAATATGATACATAGAGCACATGTGTTTTGACCAAGCACATAATATGGTATGATATCTACAAATGTCCACCCAAAATTCTTAATATGTTTAAGAATTTGAGTGCCTTGATGATTATTTTCTAATGAAGTCATCGCGTCTCTATTGTAATCTCAAAGGTCAAATTAAAGAACTTGCAATTAATGGCTTGTACACATTGAGATTGAAGTTTCCGTTTGATCTTCCACTATAATTGCAACATGATTTCCCATAACCTATGCACAAACCATTGTAAAAGCACCACACTGGGTAGGATTTTCCTTTACAAGGATTATGTTATTACTCTATTCATTTCTAGGTAGAAGCAACTCATGTAGCCCACATGAAGGACCACTTTCTTGCAAGTGGACATCATTTTATGATCATAAACTCCTTATTATGGATCACTTAGCAATTGTTAGATTCACCAGCATACAGATTTAATTGAAGATCAAAAATGATGTTGCTTGTGAATTGAGCAAATAAACACATAAAAAGCAGGAAAATAAATAAGTTGACAAAACATGCATCAAGAAAAGAGAGACAAAATATTTGATAATGGATTTCACCAGACTCTAGCTACATCTCTGGATCTGCAGACATGCATGATCAATGCCATTATTATGATGCAAACATTCTTACATCACCATGGTCTTCTATCGAGTTACAATGTGTTTCCAAGGAAGATTGTTACCATTAGGCTCTTCCCGCTTCCACACTATCCTGACAAGAACTTTCTAGCTTCCTGCCCAGTCCTTCTATCACATTCACAATGCTAAGCAAATGAAATTGTAACTCTCCAATAAATCTCACTCCAAACCCTTTACTAAGAGATAATAAACTCTCCAAGAGTTTTTACAAAGAACATGAGAACACACAAGAGTTTTTCAAAAACCCTCACCAAGTGATTTCTCTCAATTCTCAACAAGAGTACATAGGCAACAAGACCTTACAAAATGACTTAAGAGTCATACAATATCCTCTCAGAGAAAATACTGAGTTTGTATATCTCCCTGTTGTTCTAAGATACTGCTTTGAATTCTCTATCTCCAAGAATGAATTTTCCAAAACCCATAGGCCTCTTAAATACATAAAATATTCTAGATTGGGGGAAAACCACAAAATAACCCCTTTTGCCTTTATTTGTTTTTGGGTTTAACAAATAACAAAAGTTGTTATATTTTGTTAGGGTTGGTTTTAACAATAAACCTCTTTTTAAATAAAATAGGCGGCTTAAACATGTTCAAATAAAAGAAAACACATTTATATTGCATCCACTATTGGCGGTGCAATGATGATATGTTAGTTTGGCAATCGGTGGTTGGAGGTTCAACTCTCGTCGACCATCCTTTTACCATGAAATTTGGTGATTAAAAAATAAGCTTAACCAGCTCCAAATATAGTAATATGTTATTCACGTGGCGTAACAATGAGCGGCTCAACTTTGAAAGTGGAGGTTAAATGCTCAAAACTCGTAACAAATTTTTGTTTAAACAATTCAAACTCCAAGGACATTGAGGTGCCATGTTAGCAGGTTTCTAGATCCACCTGGATCATTCCTCCCCTTTGAGGAACTTTTGGACCTCCAAAAGGTTTTTAATCAGACACTAAGTGAGAAAAACACCTTCCCACTTGTCCAGTATCTATCCACCGTATTTTTGCACCTGCTTCATCAAAAGTTGTACAACAATTATGAAAACTGCAATCATATTGCTACCCATATGCATTTTCTCACACCCTTTTGCATTCATTACCCCAACTACTATCCATGTATAACACATTAGCAGTAATAAAAAATACAAGGATATTAGTGGCAATGAGCTAACAACACTTTTAATCCTTTTGACACGTTCCCATGAAAAATTCTCATGTTGCGGCATTGATGATCCCTGAAACACATGAGAGTTAGGCTTACATACAACTACTTCATTTTTATGCTTCAGATTACCTTCTTTTTCCACCTTTGTAGAAATGAACGAATAATTTTTTCTTACATACATGAGCCTCTTCATTTGCCTTGTTTTCACCAACAGAGAATCAATTGCAATCTTCTTCTTATCCTTATTGGGATGAAGCTCTGGATGAAACTTCCAATAGTTAGCTTCTTGATGTCCACCTTTGTAGCAATAAGAGCAAGGCCTTTTCAACATCCATCCTTTCTTGCCATTCTCATTCCTCTGATTTGGAGATGGCTCTTTGTCCTATGTCCCTTTCCTGGTCGACTCGACTTTCCTGTACAAAGCCATTCTTTTCCAACACTCGGCAACACTATGGTTATTCAACCCACAAAATGTGCATGGTTTTTCTAAACCACAAACTTTCTATGTTTTCAACCTTATAATCAAAAGGAACATTGGAATAATCAAGCTTGTTATACCTTTGATGGTCACCCTTGGTGCATGCATGTTGAGAAGAATTTGTGTTTGTTCTTCTCTTGGACATCTTGCATGTGTCACCACTTCCCGAAGGCGATGTGCCATTGCCTCTCTCAGATTGTTCTTGAGATGGTTATTCTTTCGGATAATTATTTACGTCCACTACCTTGGAGCATTCTCCTTCACCATACCCCAATCCTGCATACCGAGGTCTAGCTTCCACCTTCACAGGTTCAACAATACCTTGTCCACGAATTCAAAGGCCCTTTCCTTCATATCCCATCTTGGTTAACAATATCAATCCAACACTTTGAGATTGTTTATGAGAATCACCAAGAGAAAAAGGAAGAGAACGAGAAGAATGAGGAGCTTTCATTGAATTTGCACCTTCAGATTTCTTCGACAAGCTTGATTTTTCAAACTTCCATTCCTCATACATATCATCAACCTTGGCTTTCATCGCAATGAAGGCCTTACAAAATTCTGCATCAAAGGCAAGAGGAAACTGATTTTCCTTATACGAAGACATCTCACCTCACTTTGCTCAAATTTGCTCCAAGTATCCCACAACCTACAACTTGTTAGACCGACTCTGATACCAAACTTGACCTATAAACTCCTTATTATGAATCACTTAGCAATTGTTAGATTCACTAGGATACATATTTAATTGAAGATCGAAAATGACGTTGCTTGTGAATTGAGAAAATAAACACATAAAATACAGAAAAACAAATATGCTGACAAAACATGCACTAGGAAAAGAGAGACAAAAGATTTGATAATGGAGTTCACTAGACTCTGGCTACATCTCCGAATCCGCAAACATGCGTGATCGATGTCATTATTATGATGCAAACGTTCTTACATCACCATGGTCTTCCATCGAGTTAATATATGTTTCCAAGGAAGATTGTTAGGCTCTTCCTGCTTCCACACCGTCCTAACAAGAACTTTCTAGCATCATGCCCAGTCCTTTTGTCACATTCACAATGCTAAGCAAATGAAACTGCAACTCTCCAGTAACTCTCACTCCAAACCCTTTACTAAGAGAAAATAAACTCTCCAAGAGTTTTTACAAAGAACATGAGAACACACAAGAGTTTTTCAAAAACCCTCACCAAGAGATTTCTCTCAATTGTCAACAAGAGTACATAGGCAACAAGACCTTACAAAATGACTTAAGAATCATACAATATCCTCTTAGAGAAAATACTGCATTTTTATCTTTCCTTATTATTCTAAGAGACTACTTTGAATTCTCTATCTCCAAGAATGAATTTTCAAAAACCCATAACCCCCTTAAATAAATAAAATATTCTAAATTGGGAGAAAACCACAAAATAACCCCTTTTGCCTTTATTCGGGTTTAACAAATAACAAAAGTTGTTATATTTTGTTTGGGTTGGTTTTAACAATAAACCTTGTTTTAAGTAAAACTGGCGGCTTAAAAATGTTTAAATAAAACAAATCCCATTTATATTGCATTCCTGTCGGCCATTGTTTTACGCTGAAATTTGGCGATTAAACAGTGACCTTAACGGTGACCTTTTCAACTTCGAAAGTGGAGGTTGTAGGGTCAAAACTCGTCATTTTCTATCTTCATTGGAGAACCAGAAACAAAGTTAAAAGCTCCACTCTTTAGTCAAAACTCGTCATTTTCTATCGTCATTTTTCGGCCTTCCTCTGCTTTTACAACCAATTGCGTTCGAATGTAGCATCTTTGAAGAGCAGAAACGTTCCGTACACACCTTACATTGTCATGTAGATTTCCGAAGTACTTTTCAACATGAGACTTGCCATATCCTTGGGCGGTCAAGTCTACGTGGACAGCATAGTCACCAGAAACACATTCAAACTCTGTGTGTTTTGTCATACGCCTCTACACAACATGTCGCGGCCTACTATTCTTTTTTATGCATAGAGTTGGGTGTTTGGGTGTTCTCAGAACCGCGTTGGGAGGATAGAGGAGTTTCAAAACTTTTTTAGGGTTCGATGGTGATTTAAAAATTTCATCAGCTTCCAACTCCTCTAAAGCCCTTTGAACAAATTCGTTTGAATATCCCTGTCGGCTTTACGTTTTATTTGGGAACCGCTGAACCATGTCGGCAATTTTTGTGGTTCACGAATCACATTTTAAGCCCGACTCCAAAGATTTTTCAGCAAATCCGTACTGTTGATTTTCCGCAATCATTTCATTTCACTCCATTCCTTGTAATGGCCTCTCTTTGAAGTATTCTGTGAAGCATTGCAGGTGTGTTCTCCATGATTTCAAGTTTCACATACATGTCAATATCCCACATTTCGATGGGTTTTCATAACCTGGTCCAATGCTCCCATTCCCGTTCGCAGGGGTGAAAGGTTACTTGGCAAAAATTGCAGAATTGATTATTGGACTGACTTATTGCATTTTCTTGAAAGTTTCCGAGAGCTTTTTCTACAATTTAGAACGTTTTCAACAACACTGGTTTGTGCAGATTGTAGAATCATGCATTCTATGCGGTGTCTTTGCTTCGAGGCATTCTGTCGTGCAGTTTCGGTGCGTTGCCTATGATTCTACATTTTGCATGCCCGTCTACAAGAGCATTTCCAACTATAATATCTAACCCATGATGATTTTGACCGTGCTTTAACATGTTTCTTGCATGTCATTCCCAATAGTAATATTTGACAAAAAGTTACATTTATCCATGCATTGATCCTTGTCCATAACCTGTTGCAAAGCTCGCAGCTCGACACGCCATTGACATTTCTGATCACAATGTTGAAAAATATCTAGCCTAATTAATGCATGCCTTTATGTTTTTATTGTTGTTAGAATAGCAGCGGATGGTGGGTGTTCAACCTCCAACAAACATCCTACAACTTCCTTTTTCAAATAGGTAATTTTCAATGAGAGCCCGTGTATGAGTGGTAAGGCTTAAAAGTTTAAATTTGGTTGAGTTTCGAATAGGGGTCAACAATAGAAAATTAAATAAATAGGATATATCTTATTAGTTTTTTTTGGATGAGGATGGGACATAGATAAATAAATATTCGGATTTATTTATTTAAGGTTGGAATAGAAAGGAAGTTAAGGTAGTGGAACAATTTCCTACACTAATCTTAAGAGGAGAGTAATTTCAAAACTTTTTCAGATATTTACAACAGTTATAAAAACTTGATAAAAATAAATATAAATAATACGCTTACCACAATACGACGATTTATGTGGGAGAAACCCTTTTGAGAAAAAAAAATCCCACACTCTAAATTTTTTTTAACATATTGTTCTAAAATCAACGATAGATCAATGATATTAAATTTCCACAATCTATAATTGTAAACAATGTTATATTTTTGGATTAGATTGCGTGATAGTTTTTGCATCAATGTCTCGGATCATGCTCTATGATCCATCATCGGGATATTAAAGAGCAAGGAGGCATAAGATGGCCAATTACATTTTAGACCACGCATAAAAAGAGGAGGGGGGAGGAGGGGTGACACGAGGTTCAAAGCAAAGGGATACACAATAAACCAAAGGTTACACAAGATAGGTAGATAGTCTTGAAAAAAGAGGAAAAAAAGAAAAGAGAAATTAATACAAAAGAGAATGTCAATGACTACAAGAAAGATAAAAAGTAGAGAGAAAAGTAGAACAAATAAATAGGCACAACTAATAAAGGAAAAAAAAAGTAAAACTAAAAAGAAAAAGAAGGGAAAAATTGAACAAAGAAAAAAAGGAAATAAATAATAAATGAAAAAGGAAAGAAAATAGAAACAAGAAGAAAAAAACAAGAAGGACAAGAAAGAATAAAAAAAAAAAACATCTAAAAGAAACAAATCTACATTATAACCAACAAAGACTTCAATATTATGCAAAGACTATCACATAATCGCAAAAGTCTAAGACTATTCAACAATAGATTACAATATACCTTTGGAAGAAACTTCTCAAAGGAGTATCAGTAATAGAGATCTAGAGGCAAGTCAACAACTATCTAACTCTCAAAATACATCAAACTGCATAGTCGTAATATAATGCCCTCATAAACATGATTTCTTTTTAGTGCAAATAAATTACACATAATATCCATCACTAGGTAAGTGCACCAAGGTGATGAACAAAAAGTCAGACACCATAAAAAATAAAAAATGAACGTAATGCGTACGGGTTATTTGAAAAAAAAATTAACGCGCATAGGTTAAGGTTAGAAAAATCTGAGTCATAACCCAAATGCGTTAATAATCTTATTTGTAATGTGTACGTGTTACTACTCTTATTAGTATTAGTAGCCCATATGCGTTACTAATAAGATTGTTAACGCATTTGCGATGTTTTTAGTATTAATAACCCGTGTGTGTTTTTTTATTATAATTTCTTTTGGAAACCCAATTGGGTCCATTCTACTCACAGCCTCCAAAAATATGGAAAATGACCCAAGTATAGTGTTGTGTATCTGTGAAGTGTGGACCTGTGTACCTGCAGTTGCAACACGAAGACACTCAATAGATCATTACAAGCATGATTAGAAAATTTAAAGCAAAGAAAGATAAACCATAGCTAAGCGATCTATTGCCTCCTGGTAAATGCAAGGATGAATTTTTCTCTCAGATCTGGTTATGCAAATTCCAATAACTTGACTACACTTAAATTGAGGATTTAAATGATGAAGATGCATGATCTAGATGAGATATATGATTCTATGATATTGCTATGAAATATGCTAAGATTTAAGCTAAAATTGAACATGATAACATTGCTAAAATGATAAACTAGAAGCTAGATGCCTATAGTAACAATGCATAAGATGAAGAATGACATGGATTCGGGATGGGATCAATCAATCAGGGGTTCGGGATCCTTTGAACTCCAAAATGGGGTCTATTTATAGAATTTCCAAGACTAAGGGTGAGGTGGCAGGAATCAACGGTCAAGATTAAGTCTAAAGATATCAATGGTTAAATTGGAGGAGGTTGGCAAAGAGGTTGGATTAAAGGGAATATTGTCATCTCCATGGTGACAAGTGTCAAGAATATTCTAGAAGAGGTTGGATGAAAGGGAACATTTGGAGGTTGGTAGGAAAAGGAGTTGGTTGGAAGGGAACACTTGGTGACAAGTGTCAAGAAGCTTTGCTCATGAGAGGGAAAAGTGTCCAAGGAAAAGGGACATGGTGGTTAGGATATGCAAGCTAGGATGGGGTTAGGCAAACCCAAGATTAGATGGAATGAGTTAGGTTTAGGAGTAGTTAGGTTGGCAAAGAGGTTGGATTAAAGGGAATATTGTCATCTCCATGGTGACAAGTGTCAAGAATATTCTAGAAGAGGTTGGATGAAAGGGAACATTTGGAGGTTGGTAGGAAAAGGAGTTGGTTGGAAGGGAACACTTGGTGACAAGTGTCAAGAAGCTTTGCTCATGAGAGGGAAAAGTGTCCAAGGAAAGGGGACATGGTGGTTAGGATGTGCAAGCTAGGATGGGGTTAGGCAAACCCAAGATTAGATGGAATGAGTTAGGTTTAGGAGTAGTTAGGTTAGGTGGTTAGAAGTTAGGAGAATTTGAATTTAAAAATTCAAATAATAGGAAAAGGCTAATTAATTTCAACAACTCATGAATTTGATTTGTTTTAATTAATTAAAGGATTTTAGAAGAAGTGAATTTGATGGGGGGAATTAATTAATCAAAGGGAACTATTGAAATGAACCTATTAAATAAATCCTTAGATTTATTAATAGGTAGATGAATGGGGAGAATTTAATCAAATTGCTTAGTGAATGTATTTAAATTGGGAAGGAGGATTAATTAAATAATTGCTTATTCAATTAATTATCTTCAAACCATTTTTAGGTGTACACATTTTGCCCCTCTTTGAAGTGAGGTGTGATGACGTGTTGATCCAAAGAATAATCTCATTTTGATGATGATATTGATTTGATAGGATGCCCCAATCATTGATTGATAGGTTACAGTATGATGATGCCCCCTCGGGAGATTAATTGAGATTTGCGAGATTGATGTCTCAATTAGAATTGATTTGATTTATGCAATGTTGATTGATGAAAATGTGAGTTCTTTGATCTCGATGATACGATTCTGATTGATTGATAAACCTTGATTTTATATGATAAGATTGATTGAGATTTAGTCTGGTTTTAGGAAGGATACATCCTATATAAGACAAAGCTGATCAAAGCGTCTGGTTTGACGAAGGATACATCCTGTATAAGACTAGATCAGAACGTCTGGTTTCAGGAAGGATACATCCTATATAAGACTAGATCTGAATGTCTAGTTTCAGGAAGGATACATTATGTATAAGACATAATCAGATAGATCAGAATTTTCTGTGTAAATACAAATAATATCCAAAAAAGAAAACAAGAATCTTTAGATTTGGCACTCTGATACTATGTTAGAATTCATGATTGTTGAATTCTTACAATCCCAGATAATCACATGCAAGAATACCTATCACACAAAGAAAAAATTGAACAACAAAGAGAATTGAAGACAATTAACAATATTTGAATGTATTGCTTTGAAATTACTTCTTGCTTATTGCTTATTTCTTAATTACAATGAAGGATATGACATCCTTATAAAGAAATATAACTCTAAAGATAGAAATCCTAAATGGTGGAGTCTACAAGATAGGTTGAGAGTTAAAATAGAATGCATGAATCAGTCGTGTATGCACAAAAAACATAATAGACTAATTAATGCATGATACTCTCCAAATTCTAAACATAGTTTGTTTTTCCTAGTTTGCATTATGCATCGAGATAAATATTAATTAATTGTTCTTAATTAATTAATTAACTAGCTACTAAATGCCATTAATTAATTACTTACTAAGGCATTGATTATTTGGTAAATTAATGCAATTAAGTGAATAATTAATATATGACTTATTTATTCCAACAACATCAGCTACCTATAAGCCTTATGGATGACATCAAAGTATATGAAATAGTTATGAGAGTTTCAAGGAGACCTTGTTTTCTTTCAAGGATTCTTGATAAAAATATTATTGGTCCTTTGGTATGAATACCAATTATCTTATTAATGAGATTAGGCATAGTAATGTAACTAGTAATTTTTTTTGTCAAAGAGGTTGATAGATCTAGACAATAAGATTTAAACAATCTTAGTAATAAAAATATTGAAGATTGACATCACCCAGCTTTCTCAAAAGAAAATCAAAAGGGTATCATTGAGGATCTTTATCTAGGTAAGAAGGCTCATATCTCAAGGGATCTTTTGCATGATAATACTACTCATCATCCATCCTATTGTATATATTTGTATTGGATTGATAACTCTCATAACTCCATAACTCCAATTGTATATATTCTTTACAATCTAGTCACCATTAGAATATGCCTAGGAAACCAAAATAGGTATAATAAATATTCAAGACCTTACCCCAACCATCAAGGATTTGTTAGAAAATGTGGACACTCAAATTATTTCATTCAAGAATAGAAAGTGACAATGGAAGACACATAATGGATGAGAAAATGGATAACTTGAACCCTATAAATATCAACTCTAATGATCTCAAGATATGTTAAAATCTCAAGGCTTTGATTAAAAAAATTAGATTCCTCATTCATAATATTTATCAGAGGCTACATCACAATAGCCTATTGGCATTGCATGAAGATTGCATTGATGAAGTAGAGTGTTGTCATTGATGTCAATAGAAACTGGTCATGGAGTTGTATTGCAACCGCTAGTGATGCAGTAATGCAACTGGTAGTAGAGCAGTGATGGAAACCGATATTGGTATTTGAAGCAAAGTGATCAACCGATAACCCTAACCTGTTGATATGTCGAACCCTAACCAATGGAGCTTGGTGAATCGGGTGTTGATCTATGATCGAATGGTGATCGGAGATGGAGATACCATGTATGCATGATGCACGTGATGAGTTTCAAAGTGGTTTTGGCAAGTAGAGATAACTATTTTATCTTGAGAATGAGAAAATGCATAGCATGAAGTGAATTATGCATAATGAGTTATAGGAACCAATGTGCAGTGATCCAGGAGCGGTCAAAGTTGTCTTGAACAATGTGAAATTGATTGCTATGTAATCCAACGATCATGTTTGAACCGACATGTTTGTAATCTCTATGAGATCTTAGGTTTTGTGATGTGTTATTGACCTATTATATTTCTTTTTAAGGTCGATGAGTTGTTTGTAATTATGTTGGTAATATGGTTAAGTGTGGTAGTGTGATTGATTGTCGAACCAGAAGGAGTATCTGTAGAATGTTTTAAAGGCAGATAGGAGCATAAAAGGATCTGATCAAGAAGAGTAGTTCTATTACCAGATCAACAAAGACCTTGTTGTTCTCTAACAACTACAATAGTTAAATCTAACGGGGTAAGATTTAACAGGCTTGGTGCTTTCTAAATCCTCTAACTAGGTGATCCATTAGCTTGGATTTGAAATCCTCTATCGAGGTTACTCCTAACAAGGTATTGCCTTTAACAGGGTATTGTAGTCAATCCCTTAATCGGGTGGTCCTTACCTAGATCTGTTCCTAATAGGACATTTTTGTAAAGCTTATAACAAGGCTTGGCTCCTAACAAGGTGAACCTTAGAAGAGTTCAAAATACTTGTGGGTATTCATGTCCACTGTGGTTTTTCCCATTTGGTTTTCCACGTCAAAAATCATTGTGTCGAGTGGTGAAGGATTTTGTGGTTATATGTTTTGATATGGTTCATATGTTTAATTGGTAAAGCCACTTAGATATGTTTAGATGATAGGGAGTGATCTGAAATGTGTTATTACTGATGTTAGTAAAGTGGTTTGATGTTTTGGTTAAAGGGTATAAGAGTTTCAGATCTGTTACACTGTTATATTGGTATTCTAGTCAACCGGTAAACTTGACAGTGTAGTTGCAGTTTATGGTATAGTGTCTAAACCGGTTAGTTTTGTGATTGGTTTATGAGTTGGGTTTAAGTTTGGTGAAAGTTCAATTTTTTTTCTATCTACTAATTCACCCTACCCCCTCTCAGTTGTTGACTGGATCCTTATTGATTCATCATATCATCAATTGGTACCAAAGCTTTTTAGGTCCTCTTGTGTTTAAACCTAACAACTGGAGGTAAAGATCTAGGAGAACATGATGAAGAAAGAAGGTCTGAAGTTCAATAGGGAAAACTATAGAATTTGGAGTGATAGGATGAAGATCTATATCAAAAGCTTAGGAAGTCAATATTGGGAACATGTTGTTACTAAATATAACTTGCCTAGTGGGATTTTGTCAGATGATCAAAAGAAGGTGCAACATGAGAATAATCAAGCATTGGAGGCCATTATCAGTTCTTTGTCTGATTCAGAGTATGTTGATGTCAATGGTTTGGAGACTTGTTTTGAAGTGTGGAAGAAACTTGAGGATACCTATAGTGGTGATGAGCATGTTAAGATTGCCAAAGAGGAGAGTCTGAGAGGTAAATTAGATGATATGCAGACAACTGAAGGTGAAAAAATTTGACAACATGGTCAGAGGATCAAGGAGACATTTGGTGAGATCAAAAGTGTTGGTGGTACAGTGGAGGATACCACAGTGGTTAGCAAGGTGTTGAGAACCCCTCTACCAGTCTACGCTATTCGAGTTGCAGCCATTTAGGAACTCAAGTCTACTGATAAATCAAAGATAACTCTTGACTCCATCATTGGTAAATTAACTGCATTTGAATTTAATGGTTTTGATGGAAGTGTTCATAGATCAAAATCTGCATTTAGAGCCTTAGTTTCAAACCCACTGGTAAGAAAAAGCAGAGAAGCTAGTCAAAGTCATGAGTCCAGATCCAACAGAGAAGTTGATGATGAAGGTAGTCTGATTGAGCTTGAAGCATTGTTGGCCAAGCGGTTACCCAGAGGTACCAATAAGTACAGAGGTAAATTGCCTTTGAAGTGTTTTGCATGTAACCAGATAGGACATATTGTTGCTAACTGTCCAAATGGAGATAATGAGCAGAAATGTGAGAAGTATAAGAAGTACAAAGGCAAAGGTAAAAGAGATTGTCTCATTGCAGTGGATGGAGGAATTATAGATGAGGAATCTGAAGAAGATGCAAATGAGGACATTGTCTTTGTTGCCAATAAAGAAGAGATATCAGATCAAAATTTATTAGTTTCTCACATGGATAGTTCTAATGATTGGATTATAGACAGTGGTTGCTCACACCACATGACCGATGACCGGAGTAAGTTTCTTACTTTAAGAGAATTTGATGGAGGTGTTGTGAGATATGGAAATGACTCACCCTACATGGTAAAAGGAAAGGGAACCATCTCTTTGAATGGTAAGAGCAGTGCAGATGATGTCTACTGGGTTGAAGGATTGAAACACAATCTTTTGAGTGTTTCTCAATTCAATGATAGAGGTTATCCACTGGAATTCAAGAATGGGATGTGCAAAATCTATGGAAGAAAAGGTGAAATTATTACAACTGGCAAGCAAACAAAAGGTAACTTGTTTCATTTAAGTTCTAAAGTCAACAATTGTTTGATTGCAAAAGTAGAAGATACCAGGCTTTAGCATTGGAGATTTTATCACATAAATTTTGATAACATTGTAAAAGTCAGTAAGTCCAAATATGTCAGAGGTTTGCCTCAGTTGGACAAACCAGTGAATGCTCTATGTAAGGAATGTCAGTTAGGGAAGATGACATCCTCAACTTTTAAGAGAAAATATTTCTCAACAGAACATTTTCTAGTGTTGGTTCATACCGACCTTTGTGGACCAATAAGGACTAGGAGTATTCAAGGTGATCGGTATTTGATGATTTTTACTGATGATTGCTCAAGAATGATGTGGGTCATATTCTTAAAGGACAAAACAAAATCCTTTAGCAAGTTTAAGGCATTTAGAGCCTTAGTTGAAAAAGAAAGTGGAAGAAATCTTAAGTGCTTGACAACTGATCAAGGTGGTGAATTTACTTCAGAGGAATTCACTAGATACTATGAAGACATTGGAATTAAGAGGCAGTTTTATGCACCTAGGACACCACAACAGAATGGTATTGCAAAGAGGAACAACTGATTAGTTGTTGAAGATGCAAGGACTATGCTAATACAAGGAGTTGTAGCTAAGACATTCTGGAGAGAAGTTGTCAGTACAACTGTCTACACAATGAACCAGATATTGGTTAAAAGAGGTAAGGATAAAACTCCCTATGAATACTAGTATGGTAGATCACCTAATGTCAGTTACTTTAAGATTTTTGGTAGCAGATGTTTTATCAAGAGAGGTGACTATGTTGGTAAGTTTGATGCTAAGAGTGATGAAGGCATATTTCTTGGTTACTCCACCAAGAGTTAAGCCTACAAATGTTACAACAACTGGACAAAGAAGATCATTAAAAGTGCTAATGTCCGAGTTGATGAATTCCCTTAAGATTCAAGAGAAATTATTAAGGAGAAGGAGGAAGATGAAGATAGTGAGGAAGAAGAACCCGAAGACCATGATCATTTTATTCCAAGGTATGTTAGACTCAATCATAATACTAATAAGATTATTGGAGATAAAGAAGCTGGTGTGTTAACCAGAAGAAGAATAAGAGAGAATTCTTGTATGATCTCCACTATTGAGCCTAGAACAACAAAGGAAGCTTTTGGAGATGATCATTGGATCAAGGCTATGGAAGAAGATATTGACCAGATTAAGAAGAACAATACATGGACCCTAGTACCCAGACCGGTGAACAAGAATGTAATAGGTACTAAATGGGTATTCAAAAATAAACTGAATGAAGATGGAGTGGTCAGAAATAAGGTCAGATTGGTATTCAAAGGTTATGCACAAGAAGAAGGTGAAGACTATGGTGAGACATTTGCACTAGTTGCAAGATTTGAAGGTGTCACGACTCTACTTGCATTTGCAACATATAGAGGATTCAAGGTATATCAGATGGATGTGAAGTCAACATTTCTAAATGGAATATTGGAAGAGGAAGTCTACATTGAATAGCCAGATGGTTATGCTTTGACTGAAGCAAAGGATATGGTGTGCAAACTACAAAAGGCACTATATGGTTTAAAGCAAACACCTAGGGCATGGTATGAAAGACTACATTCTCACTTGGTGAAGATAGGCTTTCAGAGTACCAGTGAAGACATCCATATATATCTCAATACTGAAGGAGATAAGATATTGGTTAGTGAGGTATTTGTGGATGGTATCATTTTTGGAGGCAATGATGACATGTGTGATGACTTTGCAAATGAGATGAAAAGTGAATTTGAGATATTTCTGGTAGGAGAGATAAAATTCTTTATCGGTTTGCAAATTCAATAGATGAAGAATGGTCTTTATCACATAGTCCAAATATGTGAAAGAAGTATTGAAGACTTTTGGAATTGGAGACTGTAAACAAGTTGGAACACCAATGGTTACAGGCTACAAACTATCTAAGGAGGATGATTCCGCATTCGTGGATGAAAAGGAGTACAAGTCTATGATAGGGAAACTACATTATGTTGTTCACAACAGACCAGATATTGCTCATGCAGTTGAATTAGTTGCTAGATTTCATAAGAGCCTGAAGGAGACACACATGGTAGCAACTAAAAGAATATTTAGATATCTGAAAGGCACAATTGATTATGGATTATGGTATCCATATGCAGGTAACTTTGACTTGAAAGTCTATACAGATGTAGACTGGGCAGGAAATGTTCATGATAGGAAAAGTACAACCAAAGGAGCATTTTTTCTTGGAGGAAGGATAGTATCTTGGAGTAGCTAGAAACAAAGTTGTATATCACAGTCAACTGCAGAAACTAAATATGTTGCAGCTTATATGAATTGTACTCAGGCAATCTGGATGAAACACATTATGGAAGGTTTCAAGTTGAAGATTACAGAACCAGTAAGGATTTTCTATGATAACACCAGTACAATAAACATTTCAAAGAACTCGGTGTTGCATGCTAGAACTAAGCATATTGAGCTGAAGTATTATTTCTTAAGAGAAAAAGTGTAGACTAAAGATGTGTCATTGGAGCATGTATCTACTAAGGAACAACTAGCATATATCTTTACTAAATCTCTGCTTAAGACTACTTTTGAGTATCTTAGAGGTTAGCTAGGGGTTGTACCCCTACATGAGGTCAATTAAGCAGATGTGGAAGACATCAGTCCCAGAGCATATTGAAGATCTTGAAGTGGGATTGGTGTAGAGTGGAGCTACTCCACAGGGGGCGTAGCTAGTTGCAGATCAGAGAAGCATGAAATGGTTTACCAGCTGTTATTGATATTCACTTTGGCATTGTTGTCAAAGGGGGAGAAGAACTATATGATTGATAGGGAGAAGAATTGTAGCCAGTTACCAGCTGAAGAAATCCAGATACAATTGAAGGAGAGTACATGGAAAAATGTAAACCATGATTCCTACACCTGTGTATATGCATTACTCTCAATCATCACAATCAAAGGGTACTGATATTTGTATTTCCATCAATGCCAAAGGGGGAGATTGTTGGCATTGCATGAAGATTCCATTGATGAAGTATAGTGTTATCATTGATGTCAATAGCAACCGGTAATGGAGTTGTATTGCAACCAGTAGTGATGTAGTAATGCAACCGATAGCAGAGCAATGATGGAAACCAGTATTGGTATTTGAAGCAGTTGGAGTTGTCTTGAACAATGTGCAATTGATTGCTATGTAATCGAACAGTCATGTTTGAACCGATATGTTTGTAATCTCTATGAGATCTTAGGTTTTGTGATGTGTTACCGACCTATTGTATTTCTTTTTAAGGTCGATGAGTTGTTTGTAATTGTGTTGGCAATTTGGTTAAGTGTGGTAGTGTGATTGATTGGCGAACTAGAAGGAGTATCTGCAGAATGTTTTGAAGGCAGATAGGAGCATTAAAGGATTTGATCAAGCAGAGTAGTGTTATTATCAGATCAACAAAGACCCTATTGTTCTCTAACAATTTTAATAGTTAAAACCCCTAACCCAGTAAGGTTTAACAAGCTTGGTGCTTTGTAAATCCTCTAACCAGGTGATCCATTAGCTTGGATTTGAAATCCTTTATCAAGGTTACTCCTAATAGGGTATTTCCTTTAACGAGGTATTGTAGTCAATCCCTTAACCAGGTGGTCCTTGATCGGATTTGTTCCTAACAAGATAATTTTGTAAAGCTTCTAACAAGGCTTGGCTCCTAACAGGGTGAACCTAAGAAGAGTTCAGAATACTTGTGGGTATTCATCCCCATTGTGGTTTTTCCCATTTGGATTTCCACATCAAAAATCATTGTGTCAAGTGGTGAATGATTTTGTGGTTATATGTTTTGATATGGTTAATATGTTTAACTGGTAAAGCCACTTAGATATGTTTAGATGACAGGAAGTGATTTGAAATGTGCTATTACTAATTTTAGTAAAGTGGTTTGATGTTTTGGTTAAACGTTATATGTGTTTCAGATCTATTACACTGTTATATTGGTATTCTAGTCAACCAGTAAACTTGACAGTGCAGTTGCAGTTTATGATACAGTGTCTAAACTAGTTAGTTCAGTGATTGGTTTATGAGTTGGGTTTAAGTTTGGTGAAAATTTAGTTTGTTTTCTATCTACTGATTCACCCCCCCTCCCCCCCCCCCTCCCTCTTAGTTGTTGACCCGATCCTTATTGATTCATCATATCATCATAGCCAAGATCCAAATCTATACATTGGTAATTAAAGCATCAAATAGGAAAAAGATTCTATAACAAATTTTAAATGTTCTACTATGATTTTACTTAAGCAATAGTTTTCCTTATTGTCTCTTTATAATTGACCTCTAGTCTATTTTATAATTAAATAAAAAACTTAAATTTATTATTTAAAAAATTTCTCCAATACTAATTGAAAGTTTATGTAAACAGTTTATTAAACAAATTTTTAAAATTTTAAAATTACATTCAAAAAATTATATCAATAAATAAATGCTGCTGCATTTTATAGAAATAATATTCTAAATTCAATATCAATCCTGAAATATCCTTTCAAACATTAGCATCCCAACAGCTCCATGGGCACATGTTCCCTGTAATGAGAGCTTGCTCTTACTACTTTCTTTGTAAAGGCAGCCCCTGGCTACTTGGCTCTTTACTAGGTATATTTTTTCAAATCACTTGAATAGTGAAAATTTTGTAAAGATGTTAGTTGTCTAAAGCTGTCAGGTAAAGCTTTTAATTTATGACAATCCGATAAATTTAAGTTCCTTAGAGCTCTGAGTTGTCCAAATCTCTTAGGAAAAGCTTGTAACTTATAACACTCAGATAAATTCAAGTCCCTTAGAGCTGTGAGTTGTCCAAAATTGTAACTTATAACACTCAGTACCTCTAAAGTAGGCAGTTGGCAGATTAAATGGAATAAAATGTATTGGTTACTTATTATCCACACATTTTAATACATTCAATTTTATCTCATTCATAATCACACATATTCTAATAGATTTGATATTTTTATGCGATATGTTTATACATAAATTTTTTATATTAAAATTTATACATTTTTTTAATTTTGGGTCAAACTTGTAATATAAGATTGTTCTCAATTAAAATTAGCCTTGGTATACAAAGATGTTCATTTCACTCAAAATCAATGTTTTGTGTCAATAAATGTAAATATATTCACTTTTAAGCTTAGCTATAATTTATTCATTGAACTAGTATATAACCAAAATTTATGTTTTCACTTTATAGAAACCTAAGCTATAAATTAATTTTCTTGATGATTGATAGATATGACCTAGAAGTGATATTTATACACAACTTAAACACACAAATTGAATGCTTTTATGTATATAATGAAAATGGTTAATTAAAAATTATTCAACTTGGACATAATATAAAATTTAAATTTCAAACATACCAATTATACATTATTAAAATGACTTGCATCAATTTTGCGTTGACATAAGAATGTGAACTAATAAGAATAGAGCTAAAGAATATCTAAATAAGGTTTAAGATCTCATTTGATAGCTAATTTAGACTAAAGGGAGCACCAAATTACTCAAGAACATGTGTTGGGATCAACTACTTCCAACACTCATATAAAGTGGCATAAAATGAATAGTAAAAGTGGTCACAATATGCACTTTTGAGCATTAAATTTTTTCCTAGTTTTAGCTTACATTTAAATCCACGAGATTAAAGCATGTGAAAGTAGAATTACACATGGAAAATGATAAGTAATAACTAATTTAAAATGATTCAGCTTGGTCTCATTATAGAATTTTAATTCTAAACATAAAAAGTAAAATTTGAACCTTTATTTTACACAAGAATGCAAAATGATGAAAAAAGAGAGAGTTATTGAGATTATTTCAATAGGAAATAAGTTCTTTTCTAAAAATCAATCTAGAAATCTAAGCCAAAGAGTTAACAAATTAGTGAATCCCTTGCAATGTTTGATATATAAAAATTTATATGAATGAGATAAGATGGCGAAAGTAGGAATAAGTACTATGAGAGTGAGAATGAGTATTGTGAGATAAAGTATAGGAACGACAAGTGAAATCCTAGAGGAGGATGAAGATGGTGAAGGGGATGTGATCAATAGATACTTTGTTGTTGGTGGTGGTTGTGGTGGGTCTGTAGCATTGGTTTCCTTCATTGGCATTGGCTTCAATGTCTCTATTTTAAATAGAAGAGACTATTAGACAGTTCAAATGACCGAAAGACAACTGAGAGGGGGGGGGTGGGGTGAATCAGTTGTCACAAATTATCAGAACTTTTAGCAAATTAAAACTTTAATACTAGAACCCAAAACATAAGTACTATAATAACAGTTAAACCAATTAAGCATAAAAAATAATCACATAATAAAAACCATCCACATGACACCAAGATTTATACATGGAAAACCCGGTAAAGGGAAAAACCATTGGGAAGCCTACCCACAGTAAGATAATACTTCTGTAGTAAGTATGTGAATTACAATTGAGGGGCCTGCACTTGCAGAAAGGCCAACAACCTAGAGCGCACTGATCATCACAAAAGGAGCCTCACTGACTACATAGAAATCCAAACTACAATCTAGAGAAGTGTTGAACTGCAAAAGATAGCATCCCTATGCCCAAGTATAGTTCTGGTTAAGCTCAATAGATGAGGATTGAATCCTCTTACATACACCCAATTCAATCTCCAATGATCGACCTAATCCTTTGCTTGAATGATATTACATTATTCGCACATTGCATTCCTTGACCATGACCTCTAACATAACCATGATAATCTACAATGAGATCTTATATCTATATATACAAACCCTTGACTATAAATAATTAGGTCGGCCATCAGATAATAAACCAATTAGACAATTACAAACCATGTCGGCCTTAGACCAAACTTATAATATCCAACACATATGACATCCCTAAAATATATCACAAGGTCCAATCCACATGTTACATTAAAGTCGATCCATAACCTAGATTAACCGAGACCCGGTATAGGTCCACATGCTACAAGAATGATCTCCATCCACCAAGTCTCAAACATGATCACCAACATCATCCTGAAAATCCACCAGAAACTGCACCAACACCACTTATGCAGTTCATCAAAGATCTTCATCAAAAGCTCTACCAATGAAACCCTCATCGGATCCAAAAACTAAGCTTCTAAGCAAGCATGATAGCATTCGATCATCAGACCAAAATCAATTGACTAAACATGAGCATGAGTATCATGAACAAGCCAATTCCATCATTAAATCATACTAGATCCTACCAGATCACGTTGGATCCAAAACAACTAGAAATCACTCAACCTATTGGGACCAAAAGGGTGTCGGTAAAGCATCCAAACAACTAGTGCTGGCATCAATGACAAAACATCAATGCAATAAATAATCAATTCCACCAAATGGCCAACAATCTCTCCCTTTGACATTGATGGCAACACTCGATGTGAAAAACATCTAAGTACCAAGAAATGCCAAACAAGTTTCCCCCAATGGAAGACATCCAACAATCTCCCACATATGGCTCTAAATGTCAATATATCTTCCCTTTACTTTTCTTATTCATATCTCTCTCCCTTTGACTTTTTCTTTTTCTTTCTTTGTATTTTTCACAACAATATCTCTCCCTCTTTGACATCAATGCCAGAAATCTGACAAAAATATCAAAGAAAAAACATAAACCACTAAATCACAAAGCTAACTACTCCCCCTGAGCAGTAGCATCCTACATCAGTGTCAGAATGAATGGTATCTCTAATAATGTGTGTCAGACTAATGCCAAACCGCATCAATCAAGTCTCCACCAGAGGGGCAAAAACTCCCAATCTATCTCTCAGGTACTCAAATGATTCTTTGGGAAAAGGTTTAGTGAAAATATCTGAAATCTTCTCTTTACTATTCACATAAACTAGTCTAACTTCATTTTCTTCCACCTTTTCTTTCAAAAAGTTATATTTGATAGATATGTGGTTTGTTTTAGAATGAAATACTAGATTCTTTGATATATATCAATAGCAGTAGAGTTATCACAGTGAATAACTACCAGTGCATCACAATTCACCTTTATATCCTTCAACATTTTCTTCATCCATAAAACTTGTGTAGAATTAGTAACAACAACAACATACTCAGCTTCAGTAGTAGATAAATAAGTACATGACTATTTCTTGCTAATCCATGAAACCAACTTCTTTCCAAGAAAGAAAGCTCCATCGGTAGTGCTTTTCCGGTCATCAATATCTCTAGCCCAATCAGCATCTGTATATGCATATAGAGTAAAGTTATCATCCTTAGGGTACCACAAACCATATTCTGATGTACCTTGCAAGTATCTAAAAATCCTTTCACCGCAATCTCATTATTTTCTCTAGGATCATTCTAAAATCTTGAAACAATACAAACAACATTCATAATATCAAGCCTAGTTTGAGTCAAATAAAGAAGACCTCCAATCATAGATTTGTATCTTGTAGGATTTATTGGTACAAAAACATCTTTTCTTGTCAATTTCTCACTTGTAAACATAGGAGTACTTACTGGTTTAGAATCTCCCATGCCAAATTTCTTCAACAATTCCTTAGCATATTTAGTTTGACAGATGAAAATACCTTTGTCAGTCTGAGTAATCTGCAAACCTAAGAAAAATTTCATCTCACCAATCATAGACATCTCAAATTATTTCTCCATATTCTTAGAAAATTCTATGCATAACTTATCTTTACCTACAAAAATAATTTCATCAGCAAATACTTCAATAATCAGTATATCATCATCAATGATTTTATAATATAAATTACTTTTAGCACTGCCCTTAGTAAAACCAAGCTTCAAAAGATATTTATCCAGCCTTACATGCCAAGCTCTAGGTGCTTGTTTCAATCCATATAAAGCTTTCCTTAACCTGCAAACCATATTTGTATCATCTGATAGTGAAAAACTATTAGGTTGCTCAATATAAACTTCCTCATCAAGATCCCCATTCAAAAATGCACATTTAACATCCATCTGATAAACCTTGTAGTTTTTATAAGCAGCATAGGCAAGAAATAATCTTATAGCTTCAATCCTAGCTACAGGTGAAAAAGTATCTCCATAATCAATTCCTTCCTTTTGAAAATATCCTTTACAAACCAATCTAGCCTTATTCCTTATAACTTGACCATCCTCATTCAAGTTATTCCTAAAAACCCATTTTGTTCAAATAACATTTTTATTTTTAGGTCGGGGAACCAAGGTCATGTGTTATTTTTCTCAATCTGATCTAGTTCTTCTACCATAGCTTTCAACCAATATTCATCTTTACTTGCCTCAATTACTGATATCGGTTCAACATGTGAAATTAACATACCTCATTAGTTGTCATTTTTCTTCTTTTTATCACTCCATTGCTCTTATCCCCAGTGATCTAATCTTCTGAATGATTCAATCTCACATACCTAGGAGTCTTCTAACTTTTTGTTCCTCTTCCTTGTTCTTTAGTCACTATAGAATTCTTTGATATTGTTGGAGTAACTGGTTCAACACTCTATTCTGGTAAAGGTGCTACCGGTTCAGATATAATCATTTCCATTGTTGCTTCCTTCTCATAAAATTTGATTTGACTTCTATTCAGGTCATCTACTTTGACATCAGCACTCTCCACAATTCTTTGCAATCTCTTGTTATAACATCTATATGCTTTTCTTTCATTAGAATAACCAAGAAATATGCCTTCATCACATCTAGGATCAAATTGTTCAATGATATCATCTCTCCTGATATAATATTTACTACCAAAAATTTTGAAATACTTAACTGTAGGTGTATTGCCAAACCATAATTCATAAGGTGTCTTACTGATTTCTCCTTTGATATGTACTCTGTTGAATGTATAAACTGCTATGCTCAGTGCTTCTCTCCAGTAGATATGAGGTAGATTAGCTTCCATCATCATTGTTCTAGCAGCATACAAGATAGTTTTGTTCTTCCTTTCCACAACTCCATTTTGCTGAGGTGTCTGGGGAGCAGAAAATTGTCTTCTTATACCATGCTTCTCACAAAAGTTGTTAAACTCATCGGATGTGAAATCTCCACCATGATCTAATCTCAAACGTTTAATCTTCAATCCTATCTCAGTTTCCACTTTAGCCTTAAAGATTTTAAATTTTTCAAATGCTTCAGATTTTTCCTTTAGATAAGTAACCCACATCATTCTAGAATAATCATCAATGATTAGCATGAAATATCTATCACCTTGAAAAATTTTAACTCTAGCACATCCACACAAATCAGTATGAATAAGATCAAGAACATCATTTGATTTATCTTGTATGCTCCTAAAATAGGTTCTGACTTATTGACCCATTTGACATTCTTTACATACTGGATTATAGAGCTTCATAATCTTAGGTATATCCCTAACTGCCTTAGTTGAACTGATCTTCACAATGCAATCAAAATTCACATGACACAACATTTTATTCTATAGCCAACTCTCATCAATTTGTGTAATTAAACATGTGTTCTCACCGGAGTTCAAATGAAGTATGTTACCTTTTGTCTGTGTATCTGTTGAAATCTCCAAAATAGATCTATTAATGATTTTGCATTTTCCATCCTTGAACTGTAATTGAAATCCCTTATCTACCAATTTTCCTACACTCAAAAGATTATGCCTTAAACCTTCAACATAATAAACATTGTCAGTATTGTTCTTACCATCCAATAATATAGTTCCTTTTCCTTTGATCATATATGCTTTGTCATCTCAAAATCTTACTAGACCGCCATAAAATTCTTGCAAAGATAGAAACTTCCCTTTATCTCCAATAATATGATGTGAACAACCACTGTCAATTACCCATTCATCCTTGTCTTCAATTTTGGCAGCAAGTGCCTTCTCTTCAGGTACATTCACTTCCAGTGCCAGATCATCTTCTTTGATAGCCAAGAACAACCATTCCTTCCCATTGTCAGAACCACTAGTAGAGTCTTCATTCGGTTCATCATCAAAATCAGTAATGCCTTCCTCATCCACTATGTAGCATGACTCATCTCTATTTTGTTGTCCATTTGGTGGAATTGATTATGTGTTGCATTGATGTTTTGTCATTGATATCAACACTAGCTGTTTGGATGCTTTACCGACACCCTTATGGTCTCGGTAGGTTGAGTAGTTTTTTATTAACTTGGATCTAGCATGATCTAGTAGAATCTGGTATAATTTGGTGATGGAATTGTCTTGTTCATGATACTCATACTCATATTTGGTCAGTTGGTTTCAGTCTGGCGATTGGATGCTATCCTGCCTACTTAGAAGATTGGTTTCTGGTTCCGGCAAGGGTTTCACCGGCAGAGCTTTTGGTGGAGATCATTTATGCATTGCATAATTGGTGTTGGTGTAGCTTCTGATGGAGTTTCAGGATGTTGTTGTTGATCATGTTTGAGACTTGGCATTTGGAGATCATTGCTAAAGTGTGCGGACCTATACTTTCTTCCAATTGATCTAGGTTATGGACTGACATTAATGTAATGTGTGGATAGGACCTATTGTTGTATTTCTAGGATGTATCATGTGTGGATATTATTTATTTTAGTCTAAGGCTGACATGGTTTGTAATTATGTAATTGGTTTATTGTCTAGTGGCTGACCTGATTATTTATGGTCGAGGATTTGTATAAATTAGACGTAAGATCTCATTGTAGATCATCATGGTTATTGTAAGAGGTCATGATCAAGGAATGTAATGTGAGAATAATTTAATATAATTAAGGCAAATGAGTTGGTCGATCATTGAAGATCAAATTGGATTTGTTTAAGAGGATTTAGTCCTCCGGTATTGAGCTTAACCTGAACTGTACTCAGGAATAGGAGATGCTATCTTTTGCAGTTCAAAACTCCTTCGGATTGTAGTCTGTATTTCTATGTAGTTAGTGAGACTCCTTTTGTGATGAGAAGTGTGCCCTAGGCTATTGGCCTTCTTGCAAGTGCAGGCCCCTTCATTGTAATTCACATACTTATTGCAAAAGTAGTATCTGATGGTGACTAGGCTTCCCACTATGGTTTTTCCCTTTACCGAGTTTTCCACGTACAAATCTTGGAGTTGTGTGAATGGCTTTTATTCTATGATTATTGTTTATGCTTAATTGGATTAGCTACTATTTTGGTATTATTGTTTTGGGTTTTGAAATTAAATTTTAAATTGCTAATGCTTCTCATAATCTTTAACAACTGATAACTTTGGTCCTCTCTGTAGAAAGCTTAACCGCTTGAGGAAGATCCTATGGCGACTAACAATTCAAGTTCATCCAATTCTTTTGGAGGTATCTTTCGAAGGGATATACTGAGGTTTGAAGGAACAAATTATACAATATGGAAAATTCGGATGGAGACTCATCTGAGCTGTCTTGGCAAGGAGATTTGGGAGATCACATAGAATGGTGTCAAACCCTATAATCCAGGATCTGGCAATCCTCCTCCAGCAAACCTGGACATGGAGTGTGAGAATTATTGTAGAGCAAGAGAATCCCTCTTGTGTTCACTTTCTGATCAAAAAATAATGGAAATAACAAACAAAACATCTGGAAAGGTTATATGGGATAATTTGCAGACTCTTAATGAAGGTGACCCTACAGTGAAGATTGCTAAACTTTATGGTTACCAGGTGAGATATGAAAACCTGAAGATGGAATAAGATGAAAGGATTACTGCATTCATGAAAAGGGTAAATGAGTTTGTTATGGGAATTCAATGTTGTGGTGGAACTCTAAGCGAAGATGAAATTATTTCTAAAGTCCTGAGAGCCCTACCACTGGCTTACAAAATGAAGGCTATTGCTATCAATGAGTTGAGAATAATGCATCTATCAACAGAGATACTTTGGTTGGACAACTATCTACTTTTGAGCTTGAGGAATTTGGACCTTTTGGAGCTATGAAGACTTGTAAAGCGGAAAAATCGAACCCTAGTTGTTCCCCCCCACTCCACTCCAAGGAAAGAGAAAGGAGGGTCACTAGGGTTGACGGTTTTCACTTAGGAGAGACTTTACATTCAAAAGAGGGGTTGAAACCCACAAGATCCAATCCCACACAATGCAAGACTGGATTTTAAATGAGTTTCAAGGGTTAAGGATACCCTCTTTTGTAAAGAATATAGATAGAATGATTGAACTAGGAATGTATGTAGAAGCAAGAAAGATTCACTTATAAATAGAGATAGGGATACGGGATGAAGCTGCAGACCTGGAATTAGTAGTAAAATGTCGAGACGGTGCTATTCTGCAAATTGGAGCAAAAGTTGACGGGATGATGGCGCCCGACGTGCACACGATCCTTCGAAAAATCCGTGAAACGAAGGGGGATCTGTTCATCTCTGCACAAGGATTCCAGATCTTCAATTACAGCCGCGTACCTGCAACCTACACACAGAAAAGAGAGGACGATTGGGGGGTTAGGGATTAGGGGTTTGCCTTTAGGTCAAACCCCGATTTTGGAATTAACCAAGAAATGAGAATGCTGTAAATGTAAATGTTTGTAATGTAAACAAGTACTGATACCTTGTTGTAAGAATGTTTGTATTCTTACATGCGAAGGTGTAATGTATGTTGTATGTAATGTGTTGTAAGTGATCTCCTCTTCAATGGTTGAATCCTTGTCTTGAATGCAACACTTAGCCTTGAATGGAGACTTAAAATGCTCAATTACTTGAAGGAATGCTTGAATGCTTGAATTAATATCGCTTCCACCTTTTCTCTTGCTTATTTCTCTTTTTTTCCTCTTCCCTTTTAGGAGAGGAAAAGTAATTTATATACTTGTCAATTAGGGTTGAGAGACTGATTTTCCCGACCTTAGGCCGACCTAGAAACAATATTTTCCAATTTGCAAACTTCAAGACCCGATGCCCAAAAGGAGACCGGGCCCAAAATAGGGCCAGGGACCAGGGCACCGGGCGCCATGGTCCGACCTCCCGGGACAGTAGGGTGCAAGGAGGGATCATGCCAAGGTGCAGAAAAATGCAGTTTTTGGTGTCGCAAGCAGGTTTCGGGGCCTCCATTCAGGTTCAACATTGCACCGCCATCGTGAAGACCCAAATGCAGTCGAAATTGCAAGTGTCACAATTTTAGGATGCTACATTTAGCCCCCACTTTAGCGGGAGTATAAGCGTACGCCCATACTTCCGGTAAAGTACAAAGAAACAACATTGAAAAACTTTCACCACGTCAAGGAGGCAAGCTACACCAAGCCCCCAGTGGACTAAGGATCTTACGACTTTGATTGACAAAGTAAAAGGGAAGATCACGAGAGAGAACCATGACTGTCAGTAGTAAGGTTCCCTCACTATGAGTCATGCAAGAAAGATATAAAAATTTTTCAAGGCAAAACTAAATTTGTCAAGAAATTTTCAAGTATCTTGAAAAGATATGAATGGGATGTATGCCCTCCTACGTTAAAGCGATCGCACACGCCTCACTGGGGGTGATTGCTTTAAGGTAGTGATACATATAAGAAATGAGAAAGGAGCACGTTATCACAAGGATTTAGCCCCCAAGTGTGAGATTAGCCCAAGGATGATAGACACAAAACACAAAGCACAAGGTGACTTTGCTTTCCTCGGGGTCAGTATGCTATATGACAATTCATGTATATCATATGTATGTATGCATAATTGTTCTTCATTCCCCAATCAAGGAAGGTCACCTAGAAGACGGGAACACATGTGTCTTTTGAGTCAACATGAGAGAGACCAAAAGAGATCTCAATGTTTTGCATTGTCCTCAAGTAGACAACACTAAGGATGACAAATAGAAGAATAAGAATAACACATAGAAGAAGTAACAAAAAAGATGAAGAGAGGAGGAGAGAGTCTGCTATGCTAATGAAACTAGTCTAGCATGTCATCTACCCCCCGATCTTGCTGATCAATATTTCAGGAAGGCAGGAAACATGCTAGAGGAGGAACATCCAACACAGTAGATGGAGCTATCACAAGATCCAAACAAGGGCTATGTTCATGTTCCAAGCCACGTTGTTCTTGTCTAGGAGCTAGGATAAGTGCTTTAGAAAATTCGTTAGATAAATGGTTATCAACATCAACATATTCATATTCACTATCAGAATGAACAGGAGTAACATTTTCATCATGCATAACATTTTCATCATGAATAATATTTTCATCTATATCATCATCAAGATTTATAAAAATAGGATCTTTAACTCGCACAGGATCAAGACCATCATGCATCTTATGTTTAAGAGATTTTGGCTCAATTTTCGGCTGAGGAGAAGATGGAATAATACTAGCTGAAGGTGTTTTTGGGGATTGCAAAGTTTGAGAAGCGGTTTCCTGAGCTCTAAGACGACGCTTTCGTCAGCGTTCATGTGCAGAACGATTTCGTCTAGTCTTAGTAGGAAGTTGAGAAGAGTGAGGAGGAGGAATGTTCTCATCCTTATCACTTGGGTGTTTAGGTTGTGGTCTCTTAGGTTGAATAATAGGAGAAGAGGAAGCTCTCTTTTCTCTATAAGAGGAAGGAGGAGGAACTGCTCCATATAAAGGAGGAATATTTGGTTTAGGAAGGAGACCAAGCCCATCATGACGAGGAGGTATAGGTCTAATTTTAGGAAGTTTATTAGATATAGGCATAGTCAAATTCATAGGGATCGGTTGGGAATCTTCTTGAGGAAAGACATTAGTTTTATCTTTCAAAGGAAGAACTTCTTTCTCAAGAACGATAGGAATATCAAGTTTGGGTGTTCTAGGTTCACTTAGAGATAGGATCATATATTTTTTCCACTTTTGGTAAGATTTGAAAAGATGATCACTTCGCGGTGGAAGAGATTGGAATTGTTTAGGCCAAAAGTAATCAATAGGAACGCTAGAAGTTCTTTCAACTGGTTTAAAGAGACTATGATTGATAGTAACAATTTCACCATTATGGGAAAATTTAAAGCACTTGTGAATAGCTTTCATGGAAGATAGCCAAGGATAGCCTAGCTTCACACGAAATTGTTCGGATGATGGAATAATAGCAAAGCTCACATTAAGGGATTTGTTATGGACCTCAATAGGTAATGTAATAGAACCAATTGCAGGAGAAGAAAATGCATCAAATAATTTCACAACCACATTTGTTTCGTCATAGATCACTTGATTCAATTGCAAAGTAAAAAGAAATTCTTCAGTAATGACATTAACCATACAAGAAGGATCAATAAGCACTCCACGGCAAGGTGTATTCTTAACTTTTGCAACTATATATAAAGGACCATCAGGTGCCCTGATAGTTTCACTGGAATCAAATGTGATGGAAAGTTCTTTAGGGATTTTCTGCTGTTCCACAAAGTTAATCACATTCGGAGTCATAGACACAAGATCATCAGGTGAGACAGAGGAATCATTAGTATCAATCACATTAGAGGTATGAGAAGGTAATGGATCGGTAAAAATCTTAAGATTTTGGTTAGGAGGAGCTACAGATGTGTTGCCTTTATCATTCACACCAGAAACAGAGATAGTATTATTATCAATCAGATCTTGAATTTTACCCTTTAAAGCAAAACATTTTTCAGTATCATGCCCAGGATGACGATGAAATTGACAAAAAGATTTGTTATCAAAATAGGGTGAATTAATCTTTGTAGGATCTATTTGCTTTATAGGAGGGAGAGTAAGCACATTTTGTTCCAATAACTTATTCATAATACTATGCAATGATTCATTCAAAGGAGTAAACTTTCTTTCTTTCTTGAAAAACTTAGAAATAGGAGGCACACCTGATGCTGCATTCACATTGTTGTTGATGATGTTTTCATTGAATTTAATTGACTCTCTATTTGGTTTAAACTTCCCAAATGGTTGTTGACTAATATCACCCTTATCACTCGGAGCCATAGGATTTGCTTGTTCCATTTGACTCACAGTCAGTTGATAATTGTGAAGAGTTGCGCACAACTGTTGGAAAGAAGTAAACTCAGAAAACAAAAGTTTTTCTCTAATATCTTTTTGTAAATTAGAAATAAAGATTCTTTGAATATCATTGTCAGGTACTGGGAAAGAAATCTGAGCATACAAATGCTTATATCTACCAATGAAATCAGTCACTCTTTCTTTAACACCTTGTTTACAATGCATTAAATCAATCAAAGTAACTTTAGGACTTATATTGTTTTGAAATTGTTGAATAAAAGCATTGGCAAGTTGTTCGAAAGAAGTAATAGAATAGGAAGGTAACGAGCAATACCATTGTAGGGCTTTATCTCTTAATGTTCTAGTAAACAATTTTGCAAGCAACCTTTGGTCATAAGCAAAATCGGTACATATTGTTTGAAAGGTCTTAACATGTGTTAGAGGATCACCCTTACCATTATAAAGCTCCAGATGCGGGATTTCAACATGTTTAGGGGGGATAGCTCGAACAATGTCAAGAGAAAGTGGGCTCGCAATGTCAAATGTGGGCACACTAAACTTAGATTGATTCATAGAGGCAATTTGTTGTTGTAAAGAAGAGACAGTTTGTGCAAGATTGTTAATGGTCGCTTCAGTCGAAGAGTTCATATTAGACGTGTTAGATTGTGATGGAGGTATTATGTTATTGAAAGAAGGTATTGATTGAGAGTAAGGTGGTGGGACACTATGATAGTTAGTCATAGGAGATGATTGGAAAGGAGGAACACTACAAGGAGGAATGGAATGGTTAAATGAATTGCCCCCTTGCGCCAGGTTCATTTGTGGAGATGTAATAGGGACACTCATTGAAGGAATGAATGAAGAAGTCAGATTGAATGAAGGAAGAGGGTTGATTGAAGAAGAGGGATTGCCCCCATGATTGGTGATCATAGGCGGAATGTCTTGTATTGAAGTAGTCATTATGTTTGATGTAAAAGTAGGTATACTAGCAATAGAAGTCGTCAAAGGAATAGAATGATTAACTTGAGTAGGAGGTTGTGTATAACCTAAGGTTTCGACACAACTTTTCATCGGCATCACATTCGAATCCACAATGTGTGCAATACCATGCAAAATATCAATTCCATTCTTATCACTTTGAATCATACATTTTAAACCCTCAATTAATGAAAGAGCTTCACTATCGGGGTATTCTTGAGACATCCATTGTCGAAAATCATCAAATTGGTTATCCAATTTCGAAAGTTGTTCTACAGAAACCTCATGGAGAGCTTCTTCATCATTAAGAAGATTAGAGGAATTACCCATGTCCTCGTTAAAAAGGCCATTCAAATTAGTTTCCATCTCCTCAGTAATTAAACCTTGGAAAGACTTAATTCTAAGGCTTCATCTAATGGGAATAGTGTAAGTAGGGCTTATTGTTGTAAAACTCATGCACTAAAGAGAGAGAGAAGATTTTGAATTTTAGAGGTAGCAAATTTCAGTAAAATCAGCCAATCTCCTAGATTTAAGCTGTTAAATACAATCAGGACAATCTCCCGAAATTTTGGAAAAAATGTCAGGGACCGACGGAGTGCACACGGTCCTCGCAACTTTTTTCAAAATTTTCAGGGATGAAAGCTATGATGATTTTAAAGCTAATTTGAAAAAATTGAGTGATTTTACGATCTGTAGATAGGCCAAAATAAAGTTGCAATCTCAAAATTGAACCCTACCAGGATTGTTGAAAAATGTAGAATTTGAATTTTGAAAAAGAGAGGCAAACTGAAATTTTAAATTTTATGATTTTAGAGGGAATACTAAAAGTAGTGCAAGCTTTGAAATTTAAAAATTGACTCAATTTCATGCAAAATTCAAATTTGAAAGCGGAAATCAAAGTTGCTGCAATTAAACACTTAATTTCGAAAGTCACAAATTGTAAAAATTTGAATGAAGCACTGAAATTTCGAATGAATGCCAACACACTTTTCAGATTTAGGACTGTAAGAAACACAATTTTGATATGAATTTTAATTTCAACAATTTTTGAATGATTATAAGCCTTTATCCAAGCAATCACTAGACCAACTTTGACTTTAATTTTGAAAGTGTTAGAATTGATAAAATCAGCCAAAATTCTGGATTTTAGCAGAAAAATATAGTAAGATCTAGCTCCTGAAATTTCAGAAAAAATGTCGGGGACAATGGCGCTCGGGGTGCACACAGTCCTCACAACTTTTTTCCAAATTTTCAAGGATGAGAGATATTGTGATTTTATTGCGGAATCCAAAGTTACAGCCGATTGGAGGTGTTTTGATTAGTGAAATTATCAGTAAAAGGTTGAACCAAGAAGGTTTTAAAAATTAGGGTTTTGACACTTAACCACTTAATTTTCAGAATTAAAGCACAAATATGAATTGACAATTCGCAATAGAAGGGTAGATCTGAAACAAGCATTAACAACTAAACATTTCACAAGCTCAATTACTAAAAAAGAAAATTTTAGGGTTTTTATGCAATCAACCTCTAAAATTTGCAAAAGATCAAACATGGAAATGTAATTAAGGAAGCAAATTTTTCAGATCTAACCATGAATAATCAAAATTAGGATGTTCACGTCGTGTTCACCAAAATGTAAAGTGGAAAAATCAAACCCTAGTTGTTCCCCCCCACTCCACTCCAAGGAAAGAGAAAGGAGGGTCACTAGGGTTGACGGTTTTCACTTAGGAGAGACTTTACATTCAAAAGAGGGGTTGAAACCCACAAGATCCAATCCCACACAATGCAAGACTGGATTTTAAATGAGTTTCAAGGGTTAAGCATACCCTCTTTTGTAAAGAATATAGATAGAATGATTGAACTAGGAATGTATGTAGAAGCAAGAAAGATTCACTTATAAACAGAGATAGGGATACGGGATGAAGCTACGGACCTGGAATTAGAAGTAAAATGTCGAGACGGTGCTGTTCTGCAAATTTGAGCGAAAGTTGACGGGACGATGGCGCCCGGCGTGCACACAGTCCTCCGAAAAATCCGTGAAACGAAGGGGGATCTGTTCATCTCTGCACAAGGATTCCAGATCTTCAATTACAGCTGCGTACCTGCAACCTACACACAGAAAAGAGAGGATGATTGGGGGGTTAGGGATTAGGGGTTTGCCTTTAGGTCAAACCCCGATTTTGGAATTAACCAAGAAATGAGAATGTTGTAAATGTAAATGTTTGTAATGTAAACAAGTACTGATACCTTGTTGTAAGAATGTTTGTATTCTTACATGCGAAGGTGTAATGTATGTTGTATGTAATGTGTTGTAAGTGATCTCCTCTTCAATGGTTGAATCCTTGTCTTGAATTCAACACTTAGCCTTGAATGGAGACTTAGAATGCTCAATTACTTGAAGGAATGCTTGAATGCTTGAATGTTTGAATGTTTGAATATCGCTTCCACCTTTGCTCTTGCTTATTTCTCTTTTTTTCCTCTTCCCTTTTAGGAGAGGAAAAGTAATTTATATACTTGTCAATTAGGGTTGAGAGACTGATTTTCCCGACCTTAGGCCGACCTAGAAACAATATTTTCCAATTTGCAAACTTCAAGACCTGATGCACAAAAGGAGACCGAGCCCAAAATAGGGCCAGGGACCAGGGCGCTGGGCGCCATGGTCCCACCTCCCGGGATAGCAGGGTGCAAGGAGGGATCATGCCAAGGTGTAGAAAAATGCAGTTTTTGGTGTTGCAAGCAGGTTTCGGGGTCTCCATTCAGGTTCAACGTTGCGCCGCCATCATGAAGACCCAAATGTAGTCAAAATTGCAAGTGTCGCAATTTTAGGACGCTACAAGACTGAACCTACTTTTCATGCATCTACATCTACAACCGGTAAGCAAGGCTGGAAAGCTTTATATGCAAAAGAAGTTGAAGATATGAAGAGAGAAGATGATGAGTTTGAAAAACTTGAAGCACTATTTGCTAGAAGAGTACCGAAAAGACCAGTAGGAAGTAAGTATCAAGGAAAAGAACCTCTTAAATGTTTTTCTTGGAATAAGATTGGTCATTTTGCATCTAGATGTCCTGAAAGGAATTCAAGATTTGAAGAAAGAGTTAAAAGATCATTTAAGCCTAACCCTGGATATCAGAACAAGTATAGATTCAAGAAAAACATAGACAAATCATGCTACATAGCAGATGATGAAGGCATTATTGATTTAGATGATGTTTCGACATAAGACTCTGCTAGTGGATCCGACAATGGGAAGGAATGGGTATTCTTGGCTATCAAGGAAGATGATGTAGCACTAGAAGAGATTGTACCTGAGGAGAAGGCACTTGCTACTAAAATTGAGGACAAGGATAAATGGGTAATTGATAGTGGTTGTTCACATCACATGACTAGAGATAAAGGAAAGTTTTTGTCTTTGCAAGAATTTAATGGTGGACTAGTTAGATTTTGAGATGACAAGGCATGTATGATTAAAGGAAAAGGAACTATATCATTGGATGGTAAGAACAATACTGACAATGTTTATTATGTTTAAGGTTTGAAGCATAATCTTTTGAGTTTAGGACAATTGGTAGATAAGGGATTTTAATTATAGTTGAAGGATGGAAAATGTAAAATCATTAACAGATTTGGCCTGGATATTGCAATCGATACACAGACAAAAGGTAACATATTTCATTTGAACTTCAGTGAGAAAACATGTTTGATTACACAAATTGATGAGAGTTGGCTATGGCATAAAAGGCCATGTCATGTGAATTTTGATTGCATTGTGAAGATCAATTCAACTAAGGCTGTTAGAGATATACGTAAGATTATGAAGCCCTATAATCTAGTACGTAAAGAATGTCAAATGGGTAAATAGGTCAGAACCTCTTTTAGGAGTATACAAGATAAATCAAATGATGTTCTTGATCTTATTCATACTTATTTGTGTGTCCTTGCTAGAGTTAAAAGTTTTCATGGTGATAGATATTTCATGCTAATCGTTGATGATTATTCTAGAATGATGTGGGTTACTTTTTTGAGAGAAAAATCTAAAGCATTTGAAAAGTTTAAAATCTTTTAAGGCTAAAGTGGAAACTGAGATGGGATCAAAGATTAAATGTTTGAGATCAGATCATGGTGGAGAATTCACATCTGGTGAGTTTAATAACTTTTGTGACAAGCATGGTATTAGAAGACAATTTTTTGCTCCCCAGACACCTCAGCAGAATGGAGTTGTGGAAAGGAAAAACATAACTATCTTGGATGCTGCTAGAACAATGATAATGAAAGAAAGTCTACCTCATATCTACTGGAGAGAAGCAGTTAGTACATCGGTTTATACATTCAACAGGGTACATATCAAAGGAGAAACTGATAAGACACCTTATGAATTATGGTTTGGCAATACACCTATAGTTAAGTATTTCAAAAAAAATTGTAGTTAATGTTATATTAGGAGAGATGATACTATTAGGAAATTTGATCCTAGATGTGATGAAGGCATATTTACTAGTTATTATAATGAAAGCAAAGCATATAGATGTTATAACAAGAGATTGAAGAGAATAGTGGAGAGTGCTAATGTCAAAGTATATGAGCTAAGGAAAAGTCAAATCAAAATTTATGAGAAGGAACAGGTAGTGGAAATGATTATATCTAAACTGGTAGCACCTTTACAGGAACAAAGAGTTGAACCAGTTACTCCAAAAGCATTAGAGAATTCTACAGTAATTGAAGAACAGGGAAGACAAATAGAGAGTTAGAAGACTCCTAGGTATGTGAGATTGAATCATTCTGAAGATCAAATCATTGGGGATAAGAGCAATGGAGTGATGACAAGAAGAAGATTCAAAACTAATGAGGTATGTTTAATTTCAAAAATTGACCTGATATCAGTAATTGAGGCATGTAAAGATGAATTTTGGTTAAAAGCTATGGAAGAAGAATTAGATCAGATTGAGAAAAATAACACATGGACTTTGGTTCCCCGACCTAAAAAATAAATATGTTATTGGAACTAAATGGGGTTTTAGGAATAAATTAAATGAGGATTGTCAAATTATAAGGAATAAGGCTAGATTAGTTTGTAAAGGATATTCTCAAAAGGAAGGATTTGATAATGGAGAAACTTTTGCACCGGTAGCTAGGATTGAAGCTGTAAGATTATTTCTTGCCTATGCTGCTTATAAAAAATACAAGGTTTATCAGATGGATATTAAATGTGCATTTTTGAATGGGGATCTTGATGAGGAATTTAATATTGAGCAGCCTGATGGTTTTTCACTATCAGATGATACTGATATGGTTTGGAGGTTAAGGAAAGCTTTATATGGATTGAAACAAGCACCTAGATCTTTTTAAGCAAGGTTGGATAAATATATTTTGAGGTTTGGTTTTACGAAGGGCAGTGCTGACAAAAAATTATATTATAAAATCACTAATGATGATATACTTATTGTTGAAGTATTTGTTGATGACATTATTTTTGGAGGTGAAGATAAACTATGCATAGAATTTTCTAAGAATATGGAGAAAGAATTTGAGATGTTTATGATTGGTGAGATGAAATTTTTCTTAGGTTTGTAGATTACTCAGACAGACAAAGGTATTTTTATCTGTCAAACTAAATATGCTAAGGAATTTTTGAAAAAATTTGGTATGGGAGATTCTAAACCGGTAAGCACACCTATGGTTACAAGTGCGAAATTGACAAGAAAAGATGATTTTGCACCGATAAATCCTACAAGATACAAATCTATGATTGGAGGTATACTTTATTTGACTTAGACAAGACCTAACATTGTGATTATTGATTGTATTATTTCAATATTTTAGAGTAATCCTAGAGAAAATCATGAGATGGCGGTAAAAATGATTTTTAGATACTTGCAAGGTACATCAAAATATGGCTTATGGTACCCTAAGATTGTTAACTTTACTTTATGTGCATATACAAATGCTAATTGAGCTGGAGATGTTGATGACCAGAAAAGTACTTCCGCTGGAGCTTTCTTTCTTGGAAAGAAGTTGGTTTCATGGATCAACAAGAAACAGTCATGTACTTCTTTGTCTACTGCTGAAGCTGAGTATGTTGTTGTTGCTACTAATTGTACACAAGTTTTATGGATGAAGCAAATATTGAAGGATATAAAGGAGGATTGTGATGCACCGGTAGTTATTCACTGTGATAAGTCTATTGCTATTGATATATCACAAAATTTGGTATTTCATTCTAAGACAAAGCACATATCTATCAAGTATAACTTTTTGAAGGAAAACTTTGAAGCAAATGAAATTAAACGTGTTTATGTGAACACTAAAGAACAGATTGCAGATATTTTCTCTAAACCTTTATCCAAGGAATCATTTGAGTACTTGAGAGACAGATTGGGGGTTTTTGCCCCTTTGGTAGAGACTTGATTGATGCGGTTTGGCATCAGTCCAACATGCATTATCAGAGATACTATTAATTTTGGCACTAATGTGGGATGCTATTGCTCAGGAGGAGTAGTCATCTTTGAGATTCAGAGGCTTATGCTTTTGCTTTGATATTTTTGTTAGATTTTTGGCATTGATGTCAAAGTGGGAGAGATAGTGATGTGAAAAAGAAATTCAGAACTTTTCAGAGATATTATTAAAAGGGGAGAGACATTTATATTCCGAGCTATATGCAGGAGATTGTTGGTTGTCTTCCACAGGGGTAGACTTGTTTGGCATTTCATAGTACTTAGATGTTTTTCACATCTAGTGTTGCCATCAATGCCAAAGGGGGAGATTGTTGGCCATTTGGTGGAATTGATTATGTGTTGCATTGATGTTTTGTCATTGATTTCAACACTAGCTATTTGGATGCTTACTGGCACCCTTCTGGTCCTGGTAGGTTGATTATTTTTTTTTTAACTTGGATTCGACATGATCCGGTAGACTCTAGTATAATCTGGTGATGGAATTGGCTTGTTCATGATACTCATACTCATATTTGGTTAGTTGGTTTCAGTCTAGCGATTGGATGCTATCCTACTTACTTAGAATATTAGCTTCTGGTTTCGATGAGAGTTTCAGTGGAAGAGATTTTCGGTGGAGATCTTTGATGCATTGCATAATTAGTATTGGTGCATCTTCTAATGGAGTTTTAGGATGTTGTTGGTGAAAATGTTTGAGACTTGACATTTGGAGATCATTGTTGAAGCGTGCGGACCTATACTTGGTCCCAGTTGATCTAGGTTATGGACGGGCATTAATGTAACGTATGGATAGGACCTATTGTTGTATTTGAGGGATATCTTATGCGTGGATATTATTTGTTGTGGTCTAAGGATGACATGGTTTGTAATTATGTAATTAATTTATTGTTTAATGGCCGACCTGATTTTTTATGGTCGAGGGTTTGTATAAATTAGATGTAAGATCTCATTGTAGATCATCATGGTTATTGTAGACACCTAAAATTGTCATGTCTAATTAAATAAATATCTTTATTTATTTAACTATTTTAAGCATAATTCTTCTATTAATTAAATAAATCTTTATTTATTTGATTAATTCATTTACCCTCTTCTAGCCTTATTTCTCATTTAAATAAATACTTTTATTTATTCAAATAGCCCTTTTCCTAAATTAAATAAATATCTTATTTATTTAATTGATCCCACTTCTTCTATTAATTAAATGAATCTTTATTTATTTAATTAATTCATTAGCCTTTTCTACCTATGACACATGTCATTCATCTCTTAATTCATACACTACCTACCCTTTCATTATTTTATTATTTCCTCTTCCTGTAATACCCTAAAAATGGTCATCTAAACCATAGGCCCCTAATCTCGACAACGTCACCAAGGTCCTAACCAAAGGCAATTAAATAAATCTTGAGCACACAATTAATTCCTAAAATCATCAAATGTCACATGACAAATCAATCACTCAATATTAATTAAATATTTATTTAATTAATTAATCATTACAAGTAAATCATTTTAAACAATTATCTTATTTATTTTAATTAAATATCCTAGCATATTTAATTAAATAAATCAAATTGCCATAAATCTTCAAAAAAGGAAACAAATCAAGAAAGAGGAATTAATTCAATTAAATAAATCAATTGAGCACAAATCTTCAAAAATGGAAATAAATCAAAAAAGGAATTAATTGACAAAAAAAAATTAAAATTTGAGAAAAGAAATCAATTGGAGATAATCTTGAAAAAACAAATTAAAAATTGATAGATAATCTCAAAGAAAGCAATTAAAACAATTAAATATTAAAATTGAATGAAATAGAGAATAAATCAGTTTTATCTTGATTTTATCTTAATTTTAGTTCAATTTCCTTTAAATTAGTTTTTTCTTGATTTAATCTTAATTTTAGTTCAATTTCCTTTAAAACTGAGAAAAGCATCCAATCACATCAATTCACCTGGATTGTGCTTCCTCTTGGAAAATCTTGACCGTTCATCATCATTTGATCTCAACCATTGGTTTCTTTCTGAATTTTCTATAAATTTAGGTTCATCTCTCATTCGAAAGGGAGGCTGGAGAATATATTGTTATTATACTATTTTTGCTCTAAGATTCTTTGATATATTGCATATGAATTATTTCATATTGATTAAATCATTTAGCTTAATATTGCAAAAATCATGTTAGATTAATCGTGCATCCATCTAGTTAATATCATGCTCATATAGATTAAATCCTTCGTCTTGGTGTAGTCTAGTCACTGGTATTGCTAATACTCTGAGAGCAATCTTATACTCAGATCTTTTAGAAGGCAACGGGTCGATTTGTTATGGTCTTATTATTCATTGATTATATCTTCCTAACCATGCATGTAATGACTTAATTGAAGTGTAGTGTATTGCAGATACAGATACAGGTCCACTTTTCACACACACATTTCTAGCACCCACCGTGGGGCTCAAACCCACAACTACAAGATTTCTAATTTTTCTTGAACAAATTTAATGTTTGGTTTTTATAACTAATAAACATGTGTTAAATTTGCAGATAAAAATCTTTTATTTTGTTTGTTCTTCTATGACAGTCAAAAAAGGGTCTCAGTTTGGAGATCGTAGAATTTTTTTTAACCGTTGGATCGCAACCAATTTTTGATATTTTGTTTAAAAACACTTTTTATACAAGTTCACCAAACGGATTTGCCTAAATATGTTGGGTTTGAAAGTTATGATTGACAGAGTGCAGGACTGTCATTTTACCTATTCTTCTGTGACAGTCAAAAATGGTCTCGGTTCAGAGAGAATAACTTTGTATTGAACTATTGGATCTAACCCAAATTTTAATATGTTTTTTAAAACTAAGTTTTCCACATTTCCACTAAAGCGAGTTTCCAAATTATTTTTGGTTAAAAAGTTATAAATGACAGAGTGCAGTACTATAAAAAATTGTCATAACTAGGATAGTCATAAAATGGAAATTCTTGTTAGATTAGTTTAATTTATAGTTTACATGATATAATTTTATTTTGATGATTATTTTTTATGTTATTTTGGAAACTAATTTTGGGATTTTAATGTTTTCAAGATGCTTGTCAAAGAATCTATCAATCAAACATACGCCTGCCAAAGAATCAAGAAGAAAATGACTACCGACATATTGGTTTTGCAGGTTGCCTAAGGAGAATCGACTAAACATTGTGTATTCATTTAGTATTTTCTTAGGCACTTAAATTTCTATCTGGTTAAAGAACAAATTTGTCTTTCGTGTTTTTCAGAAAAATCTAAGAGGTAGGAGAGTATGCTCTTGTCTTTTATAGACAATCAGAAATCTAGACCCTCGAAGCTTTTTTCTAAGTTTTGAGATTTATGTACCTTTAGCGGGCCTGTCACAGTGGGAAAAAGTAATCACCCTATGAGAACGACCCAAGTGAGTACAGCTGGACCTGAGCATTCCAACTCACTATAATAAATAGGCCTCTGGTGATTAAAGTCTCAGAGGATGGGATTATTTGAGTTTTCTCTTTAAGATCTCTCATGTCGAGCATTTTGTAGGGCCTCACGGTCTCAATCACGTTTACGTGACTACATCTTGTTTCGATACCTTGTTGGGCTATAGGCCTCAATCATGCTTGCGTGACTTCAAGGGGTAATTTCAAACGGAATTCCTGACTAAGAACTATAAGATAGAAGCTACCTGATTCACCTCCGTAAGGTTGATAATCTTTGTGCAAGAGAGATAGTAACTCTCCCAAGACACTTGCCATATCGTGCCCCCATTAACATTTGGAGTCGGCTAATACGACATTGAGAATCCATTGTGTGAGACTCAATGGCCGTATTCTGATTAGCTATTGGGTGTGTACCTAAGTCAGTAAGCAAAGGTTTTCTTCTCTAAGCCAACTTCCATAGGGTTAGCGTGTTGTGATTGAATTATTATATATCTTGTGTGTTTTCTATGTTTTCATCCTTAAAACTAAATCTGGAATACCAAAACTAGAGAAAACAAATGAAACAATATCAAACAATTCAGTGATAAACTCTATCCGTGTCCAAACTGGTCTCTATTAGTCATTGAAACATCAATCCTTATCAAAAAATGTTAGTCGTCAGTCATTGAAACTTTGTCTGTCTGAATCTCGTCTCTATCCAATCCTCTATCATACAAATTCCTGATCTTGTCAGTCAAAACAGTCAAAGTTTCCTAGATCAGTCTACAACAAGCCTAAAACTAGTTATCATCCTCCTGAGCATAAACAACCTTGATAGTGTACCTCTGTTGTTGCATTGCATGATTTTGTCGATCATCTCTAAGCTAGTTCAAACAAACATCTTACCAAACCTAAGTTAACTTAGATAATGTCTTACATAGGATAGATCATTCCTGAAACCAGACCAGATCTTACGTTACTTCTCTCAATCACTACGTTAAATGAACTACTAGCTACAATTTGATCTTGACTTCTGTAACACATCTCACTCTCGGTCCTGTCAGTTAAAAATGCCTATTCAAACCAAAAGGTAAGAATCTCATGGATACCTTAGCTCCAATTCCCATGGCTACCTATGCTCAAATGCTTCAAGATATAAAGAAAAAAATATATGACATGGAAATCCAACAAAATAGATCAATGACTCCATTTGAAAAACAAATGTATGATATCAAGTGTGAGAAACTTCAAGAAGTGCTAAAACGATTATGTGATTTGTCAACCAAATACCAACAAATCATTGACAATCAAAAGCCAAATCTCAAACAAGCTCACAAGACACCTTCACCAAGACAAAAAGACATCTATTCCCTAGATAGACAATTTACACCTTTGGGGCAATCTATTGAGTCCGCTTTGGAAGAGCTTATTAAGAACAATCTTATCATATTGCCTAAAAAGACTGCATGGGGATGGGAATTTGTAGCGTCATAAATTGTATGCACTTGCTAGGGTGGTACAATTTCACACCTAGTTTAGCACCCGCCTTGGCGCATTTTTCATTTTGCATTGCATTTCCCCTTTAGCACTTAATTAATCAAATTAATTAGGTCTAAGGTTCTATTTCATCATCTCCACATCATAAAGTCGGGCCCTTTTTCATTAAAGTGTGCCCCTTTCATTTTATTCCTCCAATACATCATTTAATCAAAAACCCTAATTAGGTCCTATTTTGAACTTAGGGGCTTGATTTCAGGGGTCAAAACATCTCGAAATCACCTGTAACTTCAGGATTCTCTCTAAAATCATCATATCCGACAGCCCTGAAAATTTGGTGAAAAGTTGTTGGGACCATGGCGCCCGGAGTGCACACGGTCCCGAACATTTTTCTTGAAATTTTAGGAGCACAATCCAATCATAAAATAAAGCTTAACCCCAAGAAATTGGTGGGAGATTCAATCTCTAGGTCGGCCAAAAGATGGAATTAAGACCTAGGGTTTCATACATAAGAGCTCTCTTTCTTCATTTGAAAGGATCAAAATTTTGGTTTCAGGAACCTCATATGCAGCAAAAGAGCAGATCTTTGAAGACTTGAGCAACATTCAACATTCATTCATCAATAATTCATCAATTTCATTCATCCACTTAGGGCTTGGAAGACATTGAAAAGCAATAGGGGATCACTGACTGAAGATTGGCTTGTACCCCTCCCTTGGGGTTGGGTATGATTTCATGTTGTTTTCATGTCTTTGCATGAGCTTCATTATATCATTTGCATTCATGCTTTAGATCACTTTGCATCTTGATTTGGAGCATTCACATTATCATTTACAAGCAATTAGGGTTTACTTTCTAGGTTGCTCTAGTTTGCTTACTCGCATTTTAGGATCTTGCACACACACAAGGTCTGCACACACATTACTGTTACAATACAACTTGGCTATTCGTGGAGGTGGAAATCACCAAAGCGAGGGTTTGACTAAGGCAAAACCCTATATAGCCGCCTAAAACACCTTTTCAGATATAAGTGCAGATTTCGGGATTCAGACGACGCCGCAAGTTGCAGATCCGGAAGAAGCAGACGGAGACCGAACCATACACCAAGTTTTAGAGAAAAAGACCAGGACAGGGGCGTGGGGCGCCCTGGTCCTGCTAGGATAGGGGCGCTGGGCGTCCTGGTCCCTAGGACAAAGGTGCTGGGCGCCCTGGTCCCTCTGTCAAACAGCAAGTTTTCGGCAGTTCGGACAGCTTTCCAGGTTGCAAGACAGTAGTTTCAGGAGCAGTTTTAGGGGCAGAGTCAGGACAGTGGCGCCCGCGCCCCTGTCCCAAAAATTTTCACTCAGATTTTGACTCCGAGTACGCATTTGCATTCTTGTCTAGTCCTTGTGTTTACAGCTTTCCATAGTTTAAGTTCAATTCTGCAATCTTGTTATTAGTTCATACTTGCACTTTGGGGTTAGGGATTGAACTTGCATCATTTTATCTTTCAATTACAACAAATGAATAGAAATCCTAATAGGTAGCCTGTGGCTCTCTCTTTCACAAAAAGAAGTAGCCAATTGTGTGATACCTCTAGGCTCTTTCGTATTCCACAATGTGTGTCAAAAGTTAGGATTAGGGTTTTTGATTAAATGATGTATTGGAGAAATAAAATGAAAGGGGCACACTTTAATGAAAAAGGGCCCGACTTTATGATGTGGAAGATGATGAAATAGAACCTTAGACCTAATTAATTTGATTAATTAAGTGCTAAAGGGGAAATGCAATGCAAAATGCAAAATGCTTCCCACAGGGCTTTGCAACTTCACATTGTGAGTGTGCCCCTGTTACAAATGAATTGTACTTTAATCGACATAGATGGTCTATGATGGCTTTTTTGTAAGACTATATGGTTTTATTACATATATTGTACTTTAATCGACATATAACAATATCCAAGGGGTGGTTGGCATGAGCTTGAATATGGTAAGTTGTATGCATCTTGAAGTTGAATATGATATGTTGTATACATCTTGAAGTTGAACTTTGATTAGACTTTGTCAGCATTTGATGAATCATAAATGTCATGTTTCATTATTAATCTTGTGAGTGTGAGGTGTAGGAATAATAACTAATTGAGAACATCAATTCAAATCCATAATATAGAGGATACTAATTTATTTATTGTAGTTTAGTGCAGAACTTATTTATTTTTTCTAATAATGAAATAGGTACAACTGTATTGAGATAAAATGAAGCTTTTATGAAGATGTCGCATTGGCAAATTGGTCTATATTATAATACACAAGACATAAGTAAAATCAAAACACTCTCGTCAAATCCTTTCAAATTCTATGTTAACTTTTGACTCATTACTGTATGTTGGGAGAGGGAAGAGTGTGTGGCTTCAGGGTACAGTTTTGGACTTGATGCATATTGCATAAATCTCAAGGCTTCAACTTGATTATCATTAAAGGTTTCTAATTGTTTACAAAATATCCTTTCATATCCCTTCATGGATGTCACATGCGTAGGGTATGACCCTGAGCGTTCAATCGAGTGGGGGGAAAAATAGGAGCATGCGTAGGGTAATAATGGTTAACTGGACATGTTAGAGCCAATGGTTCATCATCACAATGAGCAAAAGGAGAAATCGGCCATGCAACAACATTCCATTGAGTGAGACTGACGATTTTTTCACCAACCAAAAAATTGCTGCCCTAATAAAACCGTAGGGCAAATTGAAAAACTGAGATAGGATTTCGTAGGGACCCCTCTTGTGGCCCCATAGGTTCAAACAGATCATTTTTAGGTGCCATGGATTCCAAGTTAGGGCCCATCAAAGTTTGATAATTTTGAGCACTTAGGGCACTCAAGGGACGACGCCGGTAGGGTATGACCCCAAGCGTTTGATTGAGTGGAAGGGAAAAATAGGAGCATGCGTAGGGTAATAATGCCTAACTGGACATGTTGGAGCCGATGGTTCATCATCACAACAAGCAGAAGGAGAAATTGGCCACACGACAACATTCCATTGAGTGAGACTGACGATTTTTTCGCCAACCAAAAAATTGCTGCTTTAATAAAATCGTAGGGCAACTTCAAAAACTGAGATAGGCTTTCATAGGGACCCCTCTCATGGCCTCATAGGTTCAAACGGATCATTCACAGGTGCCACATATTTCAAGTTAGGGCCTGTCAAAGTTTGACAATTTTGAGCACTTAGGGCGCTCAAGGGATGACGCTGGTAGGGTATGACCCCGAGCGTTTGATCGAGTGGGGGGGGAAAATAGGAGCATGTGCAGGGTAATAATGCCTAAATGGACATGTCGGAGTTGACGGTTTGTCATTGCGACGAGCATATTGAGAAATCGGCCATGCGACAACATTCCATTGAGTGAGACTGACGATTTTTTCGCCAACCGAAAAATTTCTGCCCTAATAAAATCGTAAGGCAACATGAAAAACTGAGATAGACTTTTGTAGGGACCCCTCTCGTGGCCTCTTAGGTTTAAACATAATGTTTGCAGGTGCCACGGATTCCGAGTTAGGGCCCGTCAAAGTTTGACAATTTTGAGCACTTAGGGAGCTCAAGGGACGACACTGGTAGGGTATGACCCCGAGCGTTTGATCAAGTGGGGAGGAAAAATAGGAGCATGCGTAGGGTAATAATGCCTAACTGGACATGTCGGATCTGACGGTTCATCATCACGACGAGCAGAATGAGAAATCGGCCATGTGACAACATTCCATTGAGTGAGACTAACGATTTTTTTGCCAACCAAAAAATTGTTGCCCTAATAAAACTCCGAGCGTTCAACCGAGGTGGGAGGCAAAATAGGACCATGCATAGGGTAATAATGAATTGTATCAAGTATTTTTCATTAAATGAATTGTATTGTTCATGAAATGTATTGTTCATTGAATGAATTGTATTGTATTGTTGATTAAATGAATTGTATTGTTCATAAATTGTATTGTTCATTATAAAAACAACACTTACGATGAAATGAAATGAATTGTATTTTTCATTAAATAGCCATTATTAACCATTGTTAATTATTGGAATGAAGATTAAAGATTTCCATGATAACACCACGCACAGATGAGCAACAATTTATATGATCGAATATCAACTTTTGTATATATAAAAATGTCAAATGATTACAAATGTATGTCCATACATAAATATGGCATAAATGCCAACTGAAACAAAATAAAAATTGGATATCCGATTTGCATAGGTAATTACCAGGCCAGGGTGTACTGACACCCAAGCCAAGCAAAAAGTCAACACGGATTTTCGCGTTTTTAGGTGAGTGAAGAAGGCTATTTTTCACATCGCCACTTTTTGGCCCCCCTTGATCCTACACTAACCCATATGGACATAGCTTTTTGAATTTGGCAAAAGGAAGAACTCTCCCAATACCACCATTTCTTGTCCTTTTCCTAGAATTAGTTTTCCTAACCCTTTCTCAGTCACTCTTACTATTTTTCCTTGGAATAGACTAAATATGGGAGATGACCTCATCTAAATAGAGCCATATAATTGTGATAGGTTCAAGTTAAATGGTAATCTCTAGCTTGATGTTGTGAAAGGTAACCTTGCATCCTATGTTGAGGGTATGAAGGGTTTTGACCCTTCTCTCTTGAAACAGTTTGCTTAGTCCTATAATTAGGGAAACATTAGTATTAGGGATGTGGCTTAAGAACCTCATCTATGGAGTCTATTGCTACTACTACTAGTCTCATTGCGGAAGGTATGACCTTCCCTAAAAAACTTAAGGGACAATACCAAACTAATTTCAAGAGGTTCCTAGAGCCAAGTGAAAATTTTGCTCGCCTGCAAAATGGTTTCAACATAGAAGATATTCAAACATTTCCACTCCTAGTTATTTTCAATCATAAATCATCTTAGGTACAGTTTGAAAATGAACTCCCCTTGCTAGATGTTTTCTTGTATTTCCTAGTCTGTTGTTGTGGCTAATTCCATGAATGTTCTCCCCTTGTATTAGGGGTTAATCCTAAGTCTTTATAATTTCCATGTGGCTTTGGCCCCTACTACTGGGCCCTCCATTGGTCATGGAGCTTTCTCAAATCCCTAATTGAAAGGTCAACCCTAGTGTGAGGACTACCCCCAAGTCTAAAGGGATACCTACCCATGTTAATCCCAACCAATCTACCAAAAAGAAGAACTTCCTTGCCTCTCCTCTTAAAAAAACTATTTTTAAAGTGCAAGATGAGGAGGAATTTGCTTCTAAAGACTTAATTTCTTCTTGTTCCACAAACTCTAAGTGAACCGTGAACAACCACGATGTGAAATTTTTTGCCCCTTCTTCACCTTCTTCAAGGGTTCCCTTCCTCCCTCCCTCGTCGATTCCCCCAAGAAGTGAGATTTAACAAAAAATATTGAGAAGATTAATGATCTCCGTCATGCCTAAAATAAGCAAAATTACATCATTTGTTGGCCCCTTGATCAATTTAATATTGCTAAGAATAAAATCAATAGGTTGGAGGATTTGGTCGAGGTTGTCAATAGAGCATTGAGTTGGACAATGGAAGATAAAGATGAAAGAGTTTAGTTGGAAACTAATGATCTGGTGGAGAGGCTTGAGAAATGCCCCAAGATAATTTGTAGGAGAAAATTAAGGCTCTAAGTGACAACGTGGATTGAAGAGAGAATAGGAAGGGGACAAGTAGGGTTATTATGGAGCTATAGGGCAATCAAGAGACCTTTAAGAGGAAACTAGAAGAGATGGTAGCTCTCAAAAATGAAATGATGAGAAAATTTTTGGTTTCTTTGCAATCTATCCATGAGGAGATTGATAGGAGACATGCGAAGAGGAAGCACTACCTGGATATGACCTTTGACAATGCTTTGGAACCTAGTGAGTACATGGTCAAGGCTACTTTGGAGTCCCCTTCTATCTCTTCAAGTAAAGGTTCAAACAAAAGATTTATCTTTTTCATAGAAAGTGAAAGTACTTCACCAAGATTGGCAAGCTAAAAAAATCCCCACTAGATAGACCTTATGTTTGTGTCTTCTATGAGCGGCATTGGTTTTTGGGTATCCTTTGGTTTCTAGTTTAGTTTAGTTTTCTTTTGTTGTTTCTATTTGTTAGTTGGTTCTAGTCCCTTTTTGTAAGCTAGTTTGGTTGTTGGATGCTCTCACTCCTCATGAAATCCTTGGTCTTAGCATTATGGCTATTATATAAAGGTTCACGCCTATCCTATTTTATCTAATTAGAACGATTAAATTATTAATGAATAAAAAAAAAATTATGATTTCAAAAAGTATTGAAAAAATAGAAATTCAATTTTTAAAATAATCTAATACATATTTACAAGATTACATTATATAAACTATTTTATAAAAATCAATTTTAAAAATAGGTGTTTGAACAATAGTAATATTTTTTAAATAAAAATATATTGTTTTGTTATAATGAGTTGGGAGGATAAATAAGTTTGAAAATAGATATTGAAAATATTTAAATTATGTTAAATATCACCTAACATTTTTCGTCATATATATTATGAATATAGTTATTCTTAAGAACTCAATTTTCAAAATTTTAACCAATTAAATTCAAAACGAAAAATATTTGTAATTACTAAATTTACAAATTTACTTTAAAAAATAATATTTTTCAATAGAAAAACTACTAATTTCTAATTTGTTATCCAATACAATTATTAATAACTAGTTAAATAATAGTTATTACAATAATATTGCCTCATGGCAAAATACTTATAACAAGGTGGTGAAATTAAAGACTACTATTGACTGATTGAGATGACATGGTTTGTGGAGCTAGCATTTCGGGAGTTTAGGAGGAGGCTTCTCCAAACTTGCCAAATTGCCATTGCCATTCTTCACCACGAAGACCATATTCAATCCCCATGTTAGATGATCATCAAAATGACAGTGCACAAACCAAACACCTGCAAAAATCATGGTTTTTCACATATTCTTCAGTTTTTAATTTGAAGATATGCATCATTAATTTTGAGAGAATAATTGAAAGCTATATGTTTTGTCACCTGGATTGTCAGCTTTGAATCTGATAGCAGTCCACCCACCAACAGGAACTCCCACAGTATTCCGTTCTGGTGGATCAACCAAATTGAATGTGAGAGGATCTGTTCGAGCATTGTAGTTACCAAATCCCTCTCCCACAACATAAAAATCATAACCATGAATATGCATTGGATGGTCATCAGGCTGGAAGATATTCGTTGCTTGGAACACCACCTGAACTGTAGCATTATAATTTAGCACTTTAACTTTTGTTCCAGTGATTGGTGACCAAAGACTTCTGGGTATATTGTCACTTGTATAATTAAACACAATTGGTGGGTTTGAAGGAAAATCAGTGGTAAAGACACCATTAATACCAAAATAATAAGCTTGAAGTATGGCTATATCTGGCAGGACAAAAGATACATTGTTCATACTAGCAGTTACTCTGGTATTGTTGGGGCCTTGACAGTTGGTGGTCACGTTAGTTCTACAGGGAAATAAACCAAGTCCTATTGTTATTAGGAGTTTCTCATCAATGTTCTGGGGAGCTTCTATTGGGTGCTCTTTTGAAGCTAGGCTTCGTAATCCTTTATTAAATTTAGTGACAGTTGCAGTGTCATTGTATGTTGGAAATTGTGGAAGAGATGGGGTGGTAGATGAGTGAGAACCCACATAGCTAAGAATGGCAGTTGTTGTGGTGTTATCAAAGAATCCAATAGATTGGGTAGTGTATACATTGGCAACAATGTAGTATTTGGCTATTGCTTGATTGGCGGTGAGAAGAACATCTGCAGTTTGGCCAGGGGTTATAAGCATTATGTCTGTTGTGTATGGTTTTGTGTAGCAAGCATCTAAGGCTACCACTGTGAAATTGTGTGATGCAATCTTAAAAAAGAGGTGATTATTGACTGCAGCATTAACAATACGTAGAAGGTACATTTTTCCTCGTTGTACAGAGATTTTAGTTGTTCCTGCATGTAAGCAGTTAGTTCATCAACTCCATGTTGAGTACCTGACATTAGAGTTCATCTGTAACTGAAAAGTACTCTATACCTGATTTGGAGCAAGAATAGAGATCTCCTGGCTGACCATTGATGAGAAAGGCATCGGATATATTAGGTGCACTTCCTGTTTGAATTAATAGCCTTTCGACCGCTTCAGGATCTTTGTTCCACCATTCTCCTGTTTAAAAAAAGTAGGTCATATTATGGATCTCTAAAGAAAATAAAAATAAATAAAATAATCAATCTATAAATTAGAGTTGACTTCAATAGTATTCTTATTAACTTAAAATTTAATAAAGTTGCGTTTAAGGTTGTTCACCTACATGTACTTCTTGATGAGTAGAGTAATGCATCTTGTGTTGCCAAAGTTTCCTTCTCACAAAGATTAGTCCCCTCTTTGAGGTTCTTGGTGTAGGTATAGTCATATTTTTATGGTTTTTATCTATCTTTATATAGAATTTCAGACGTAATAATCATGGTTGGTTTTTATAGCTTCATAGTTTCATTGGTCATCTATTTGTTCACAAACTTCAAAAAAGGTGTTCCTAATTTATTAAATAAAGAAAATTTTGTTTTTCTCATCAAGAATAAATCTTAGCTATCAAATAGAGAACATCTTAATAAAGAAGGTATTAAATTATAAATGAAGAGCTAGTTCTAAATATCTAAGACATTCTTCATGGTTATTTCATTTTTTCTTATTCAACTTATAACTTTTATTGTTTAATAATTTGATTACCGATCATTTTATCTCATATATTAGTAATGTTCACTTAAAACCTACTATATAGAAACTTCAAAATTTGGTATATTCTTACTATCCTTTATTTTGTTGAATTTGATGTCATTATTTATAATCCTGATATGTACATATAAAAAAAGAAAAAAACAAGATAAAAATGAATAAACTTATTTCTAAAAATAAGATGAAATGGAAATAAACAAGCTTTCTTTTTATGACTACTTGTTAGTTCTAAATGTTTGTGACTTCTTTTGGATGAAAAGTAATTAAAATATATTTATTCTATTATACATTTACGCACCAAGGGTGGCTACAAAATTAATAACTCGTCCTTTTTTTATGTATACTAAATTTATGTTTTTCTCAAATATTTTCATGAATATAGATGTATATGTTAATAATGTTGTGCTTGATTTTGTCCACTTACAAGTGCTTCTTGATAACTAGAGTAATGTTTTAGTCCATCTACAAATACTAACTTCTCCCTCTTACAAAGATTAGTCCCCTCCTTGAGATTGTTGGCATGAGCATAGCCAAAATGATTGTGGACATGATTATCATGCTTTTTATCTACCCCAACATAGAACTTCAGACATAGTATTCATGGTTGGTCTCCATAGCTTCGCCAAACTTTTGTCTAATCATAGCCTCATGAAAAGGGTACTCCTAATTGATTAGATAATGATGAATTTGTTTCTATTGGTGTTGATTGTATCTCCCACCAAGAATAAAATATAGCTATAAAATAAAGAACATATTAATCAAGAAAGAATTGCTATAAACAAAGAGCTAGTTCTTGATAGCTAAGACCTTTCCCATGGCTATGACCTATCTTTTCCTATTCTACCTAAAAATTTTGATTACTTATCATTTTATCTCCTCTTTTAATATGTTCAATTAAAACTTAACCATATAGAAATTTCAAAATTTTGATACCTTTATACCATCCTTTATTGTGTCGAGTTTAACGTCACTATCCATATTATTTTCATTTGGATATAATACAATAAAACAAGATAAAAATGAATAAAATTTTAGCAGTTCAAATAAAATGAAATGGAAATGAGAAAGTGTTATTTCTTCTTCTGTTTTTAACTAATCGATAGTTCTAAACAAAACCCTTATGATCATGAAATACTCTAGCCTCTAGTTATTAAGATAATTCTTGTCAATCATAGCTCTAATTTTACATATATGTTAATGTGTAATGAAATCACACAATTTTTGGGTGGAAAATATAAAAAATAATTTTTTTGAATTGAGTTTAAATTAACAAAATGCATAAATGTCCTTTTTAAAGGACATGTCATTGAGAAATAGGAGGATAGAGAGATTTTTCTTTGAATTGGTGAATAGGTAATTAGTAAAAAAATTGTTTTATATTGTTGGGTTTTCTTTTTCCTGTATGTGTACATTAAGATATGATTAAATTGCATTAGTACCTTTTAAATCATGTAATCAAGAATTGGAAAGTCCATCAATATGATTTTGGTAGGCTTACTTTTGTTTAACATATATGGCATCAATGAAAACTACTAAATATTAAAAAAAAAAAAAGACAATTTTTAATTGAACTACAATATTTGTTGCATTTTGTTAGCATAATAACTCGAGTGGAGTTCAAATCTTAATATAATTTATATATTCTAGAATTTTTTAGAACATAAAAACTATTTGGGATAGTTGCACTATTAAATTTTCATGGATTAGTTAGGTGTTGAATTGAAGACATCCCATTTGCTACTAGGTTGTTCTACCACTAAACTACAAGCCCTCATGACAATTGGTCCATCTTTATTTGGGTATGACTCATTTTCCAACATCCCCCTTGAGCCAAACAATAGATTCTTATTGATCCTATCTTGGTCTAGTTTTGTTGACCTTGGCTTTTATATCATGTTAAATTTATGGACTAGCTGGGAGGTAAACCTAAGACTTTTTATTTTCTATTGAGAGTGTTGTACCATTGAAGTTATGACAACACAAATACTAACAATAGTATAAACTATATGTGAGTAATATAATTTAAAATATAATATTAAATGTCATCAACTAACTTGTGTTTTAAATCTTGATCCTATTAGAAAAGTAATTTACAACATAATTGTCACTTTTATATGGATCCATAACTATGTTTAGCACCGAATATGATATATTTATAGCAACTAAATTCAATGAATTCTAATTACTTTAAATCAAGTAAGCTTTCCAAAGTTAGAAAAGTAAAATTTTATCTAATCAATAAGCTAGCAATTATTAGCAAACATACTCAAAAAAATGTGAGATCTCAAATTCTATTTATTTAAGAGTTGGAATATTTTATTTTACAACTATTTTATTTCCTACAAACATATATAGACACATAAAAATTAAATCAATTGAGAGTTATTTATTTTATTGGTGAACCATTTTACTTGTAATATTCTATAAATTGAATTTTAATTTTTATGTATATGATCTCAATACAATACTTCATGCTATATTGTCACTAAATGTCTCTCAACATAATACCTAGTTTTTCTTTATTTTTTTTCCGTTAATTTTTCTATTTTGAAAAAAGTGAGTTGTAATGTGAATAGCTATCAAAGCATTCACAAAAAATAATCACATCTATATCTTAAAAAAAATAGAACAAAGAGAAAAAAAACATAAATATTTTTCTAATATTTATTAAAATATTATTTTGTCTCGATTTCTTTTTTTAGAAATATATACTTAATTTGTGAGGATATTATTTTAATATATATATTTATTTGTTCTAAAGCTATTGAGTTATTGCATAAAAATGTCAAAACAAAAGAGTTTTACAAAAAAAAAATTAAATTACACATTTTATAAAAAATTATAATTAGTAGTATATATAACGCATAAGTATTTGTTCCTGAAATTTAAATAGAAGAATACTATATTAATAAAAAACAAATGTAAATGTAAAAAATAAAAGAAAAACGGAGAAAGCAATTAACAATTTACAAAGCTTCCTTGATTCTTTTGGTCGTCTCATATTTTATTGATATATGCTTAATGCTTTTTATCTTTCCTTCCCTACAAGAATCTGATGAACCCTTAATCAGAATAATTTATAAAGCTTTCTTTACTAATATAAGAGTATTTTTTTAATTCTAAACAGCAGTGTTATTTTCAGCAAACTTCTATTCATAAAAACAGGGAACTGATATAAAACAGGATATTAGTCTAAAACAGAGGATTTCAACAATTTTGATTACCTAACACGATGGGAAACTCTGAATAGGGTTGAGGAAACGGATAAGAGCTTCCTTTCTTTGGATAGATAACTATTGCTCCGTGAACTGTTGCACGCAGCCACGAGACATGGGCATGCCACCACAAGGTTCCTTCCTGTGCAATAATCCTGAATTTGTACGTATATTTTACTCCTGCTTGAATCGGGCATTGAGTTATATACCCTGCTCCATCAGCCCATGCTGTGCGAATCTGTCTCACTCCATGCCTGAAAAGCAAACGTTTGCAACCAGTTTGTTACCACAAATAGAAAAGTGAAATGATAAGGGCAATAAAACGGAATTTGAAAACGTTTTGCATCAGAAACAGTCTAAATATAGCACGATTTTTATATACAATTAATGATATTAATTTGATTTACTATTAATACTACATACGCCAAGAAACAGCCGTATAGAAGCATAGAAGTGTGACATGTCAGTGTGAAGCATTGAGAGACACGATTTACCAGTGGATGGTGGCATTGTAATTGGATTTGTTGATCGTTTTAACTCTAACACTGTCGCCATTGTGTACATACAGAGTAGGACCAGGGAACTCTCCATTCACTATGACTCTGCTATGCGTCTGACATAGCCTAGTAATAGGTGTTGATTCAATCTGGCCAAATCCAAAGCAAAAATATATTTCCAGTATTAGGTACCACAAATATGCTATGATCTGTCTTAATGAATAAGATGCTGAGCATGGAAAAATATCATCAACGTTTAGATTAACCTACGGCGGGTTTAAAGAGTAGATTCTAAATATTGATTTAAATAGGCTGTTCATCGGACTGGCTGATCATGCATAGACTGGATCGATGTGGTTCAACTAGGCTGTTCATCGGACTGGTTGATCATGTATAGACTGGATCGATGTGGTTCAACTAGCACATTTTAAGTATTGATTTGTTTGGGTGGTATCTGAAATCATACTGGTTTTTTCAATAAAACCACTTTTTAGTCTTATATCAGAAGAGCCACCAATAAATCAAAGATTAGAGTGTGTTGTATAAACCAACTAAATTACAAATTAAAAATCGATTAACTAAAAAATAAGATGATGAATCTCCTTAACATATCTAGGATAATAGCTCTTGATAATGAATAGACTAATTCAGAACTGGTTTAAATAGCACATTCTAATTTGTTTAAATTGTTCATCTAAATTAACACTGGTTTTTTCAATAGAATCCATTTTTCATTAATGTGATTTTAGATAAACAATTTAAACAAATCTTAAAGTATGATGTGTAAACCAAAGCACTAAATCATCTATCGAATAACAATAAATCAAAAATTATGATGATGAACTCCCTATTTCTTCTAGGAAAATAGCTCTGCATTCTGTATGTGTGATGAAGCACCTAAACAAATAAAAAATCCAACTACTTGAAAAGAATAAAATGATGAATCTTCTTAGCTTGCCTAGGATAATAGCTCTGTATTCTGCGTAATTGTTCAAAGCAACTTATCCACAGAGATACGAAGGACATACAACAAATGTGGAGTGATGAACGTGTGCTCTCGCTGAAGCATCGAACAAGGCAAGGAATGTAAGGAGCACAACTGAGGAGACCATCGAAAAATACCCTGAACATAACGACATTCTGAAAACCGAATGTCGTCTACTTTTTCTTGTCAGCCAAATTGCAGGAAGCAAATTTTGCAGTAATCAAAGGCAGAAAACCAATATTTTCTCAGACCTAGGATGGCTAAGTACACCGAATACTTGCTTATGAAAATAAGTATCGATATTTATTAGCTAATAACAGCTATTAGTGGGGGATGGGATCAGAAATGATGGTTTAAATAAATGTCTGAGTAATTTAATGGTGTAGATATTCCCAGTGAGTGCGGTGGACGAAAAGTATTTTCATCTTCCACAAAACTGTCCCAATTCGAGTACAGATCGCAAGATGGAATTTTCAACAAACAGGCTGTTGCACACAGCTCGAAAAATGCTGCCTTTGTGTATTTTACTTAAAAGCAGCGAATTTAATAGATGGTGAATTCGTGCAAGTAATCATAGTCAGGCGTTACGTTATTCCATCTAACGAATAACGCCTATTTTAATGGACGGTCGCCATGGTCCGACAACCATTACTCATTAGCTCTATTTTCTGTTCAGTAGGTACCTAAATCACCTTAATTTGCGGGATATGAATGGTTCAGATTCATCCCAGCCAGCTTGGAGTTCACGTACGCCGTTCCGTAGTAAAGAATTGTTCTATCATTAGTCTTAGTTTTAGTTATATGAGTTGCTATTTTATTAGCATATTACATCACTACTTATCATATTTCCAATCTTTGGACACCAACAACAAGACTTGATTGCTATCAAGGAAGTTAACAATCTTGTCACCATCTATCGTATCCCCCATAACATATTCTCATTATGACCAAATATTAGAAACAAATATAGGCATAGATAAGAGAATCACATTATAAGACAAAAATAATAGAGTAAAAACACTTTGGACATACTAGGCTATGTGGGTAGCTTAGTCTCAAAACAAGATCATGAGAATTTTTTTTTTCTAAGCAATAAGAACATTAAAAAATCTATGTTTTATGATTTGAATATATGTTTCGTGATATATATTTACTTCTAGTATTTTATCATATTGTATTAATGAGTTTAGGAGGTCAAATTCAACAATATAGAAAAATTCTAATAAGTCACTTGTCCTTTTGATTTATTTTATTTCTTAATCCCAATTATTTCATTATTAATAATTTTGCATTATTCATCATAATTAGAGTTAAGCTGAAATATTTTATAATAGGATGTGCTTATTATCCTTACATTTTGTTGACTCCATAACTTCCATACCTATCCTTTGGGATATAAATTTTAAATATATTTTTATTGTCAATTCAACATAGTGTCAATTTACCTTGTGTTTGTTAAGTGGTTTATGTTTAGCTTTAATAATTAAGAAGCATTTATGATCCTTACATCATCTTTAATGAAGTGTTATGTTAAGCCCTTAATTTGTTGCCATAAATAAATCCCCTCGTTCCTCTTCATGAAGATCACATGCCGCATATTAAAGAGGAAGAAGTATATTATGATCATGATGCCTTCATTTTAAGAGTTAAAAAATATATGTGATGCTTTCTAAATAAAAATATTCTCCAAATCAATTTGTTGGAAATCTGTGCTATGTTTTGTTGTCATTGATGTCAAACTTATTGTCACTGATGCCAATCTATCAGGTGTTGTCATTGATGTCACTATGTGTGTTAATGAAGAGGTAGTTCTATGTTGTTCAACTGTGTGGATGTTATAGATGAACCAAAAATGAGTGTTTGGATGTTGATACATTGTTTGGTGGTGATATTGAGAAAGAATGAAGTGTTTCTATAAGGCTATAATTGTGGAGGTTACAATAGGCTAGAAAGATTATTTAATGCCTTTATAGAAAAATACTCTGCATTCCTCCAGTTCTTGATGATGGTGGCTTCTGGTTCTAGATATAGTGTCTACATTTTGTGGATGTTGCACTATTATACTTCTAGGGTCTCAGTTAATCAGTTGATGAAGTTGGTTATGGCAATTTCATTACAGTGAGGTTGTCTATCAAGACTGGTCTAAAGAATGCTCTACATTAATTTATTGTGTTGATTCAAGTGTTGCGCTTGGTGGAAATGTTTATATGATTTGTGAAACATTCTAGTTAAAATTCTTTATATTGGTTTGATCGACAAGTGAATTTATGTTGTTTTGTGTTTAGTTCGATTAGTCATGTTGGTATTTAGTTGGCACAATTGATTTATCTTATTTGAATCATGCTCTTTTGGTTTGGATATTCTTTGGAGGCTAAGTTAGAATGTTTTTTATGGGTCTTACCATGGTGTGTAGATCCATAATGAGTAATTTGTATTGGGTGATGATTTCGGGCTTACGAGTTAATGTGCTTCATTGTTTCTCTTTACATGTTACGTGTGATGGCAACTTTGGAGGAAGTGTTAGCATTTGCAGTTTGTTGGAGCTAGCTTAGAAATATGTGTAGTGATGTATTTGGGTCCCCTTTATCTCTTAGAATGAACCACATTTATTGTTTTGGTCTGAGAAGATGACTTTATGTATATTCTATATGTGGCCAACCTTTTTTAGGGTTTCAATGTATAACCTTGTATAAATGGAAGTGCCAATGTGTAAATTTGTGAGTGGATTTTTGTGATTTGGATGTGAATGATATTGATGTAGGGACTTCGCAGGGTCATAGTTTTTGACTTGGTTGTCCAATTGGGCTAAAATTTGAGTTTTTTGGACTACTAACTGAACCTAGTGTTATAGGACGTCAACTCGGTCAACTTTTTAGGGCTGAATCCCTTCATCTTAGGCTTCAAAAAGATATTTTTCTATTTTTTTTTAGTTTTTAGAAATTTGTTTTTTAGCTCTTTTGGAACTCGTAATCTTTATGAGGTTAGAAAGATGAAAATTTGTACTGATATAATGTTTTTAATATTTCTATAAGATTTCATGATTTTTGGGATAGATTTGAAAATTTCCATAAATGGCAAATTTTGGATTTTGTAAAAATCTGCCCAAAAAGGAAATTTTTAGTTTGCTCTTAAAAGAGGCCCTTTTTTTTAATTGTAATGGTATAAAGGTTTGAGTTTTAGAAAAAGAACATTGAAGGAAAATTGATCTATGCTTGTGTCATCTGTATGCTCGCATTAATGGTGTTGGTTGTGTTTTGATTGGCTATATTAGATATGCAAGTAACAAGGGTGCAAATTTCAATTTGTGATGATCTTTGATGATGATATCTTTATTACGATAACATGTTGAGACAGTGAATGAATTTGAACATATTTTACATGATATTATTTTCTTGACACAATGATTCGAGGACAATTTCATGATCAAGAGATCTTGTTCATTACAACTCAATATTCCCTATACTTGCTGGAAGATAGTGAGTACTTTGGCAACCTATGTAGTTCTTTGTATCTTGCCTTGAGACCGTGTGACTCAGTATGTAAGTCCCTTGTATCTTGCCTTGAGATTGCGTGCCTCAAAATGTAATTCCTTTGTGTCTTTCTCTAAGGTTGTGCACCTTAGTTTTGCAAGTCCAGTTAGGTGTAGTTAGCTCCTTGGCATTGAGTTTAAAAAATTGTAATTAGTTATTCATAGTGTGAGTATGATTCTCACTATGTTTTTTCCCTCCTTGAGTTCTCCATGTAATTATGGTGTTATTGTGTGCATTGTTCTTTATGTTTTCATATTCCATAAATACAAAGATAAGTTAATTGTGGTTTCAAGTTTAAAGGATTATAAGTTCGTTCTTTAAAGGTCCAGACTGATTCACCCTATCCTCTCAGTCATGTGGTATGTTCAACATAATTCACTAATATAGATTACTACATGTTCACTTCATTTTTCATTAATGCTACTTATAAAGAACATCTTACCCAAAAAAAATTCATATAATTAATCTCATTAGAGAGGTGAGTGCAATGAAATGGGGAGCCACATGGGGGGTTAATTCTTTTTCCTAAAATAACTAAATGTAATCTTGAATGGTAAATTTAGCAATCTTATGTAGATACAAATGAAAGCATATATGAAGCTGAATAAAATTAACATATTCTACTCACAATATAAGAAACACATTGACTAAGCATAAGAGTTAACAAAATATAAATTCAAAACTAATGAAATATCACTAATACCAACCCTTTTTGCACCAATACATGGTGGTTATACTCAAAGATAATGTGTGAGTATACATATACTAGAAACAAAAATATTGCATAAGGAGTCACATGTAAAAATTGCTTCGGTTGCATCTAATTTGTAGATTTCTGGAGAAGGGAATGGATGGGTCAAATTGATTCAAAGTATCAAGGACTCTCATTGATTGAGATAATTAGGCTAACATGGAGAGAACAAGTGTCTACATAAGGTTGGTGGATGTGGATAAGTCTTTAAGATTTAAGCAAAAATAACGGTTAAGGGTTTCCTTAGAAGAAGTGAATGGATGAGATGGTAGGGGTACATTGGAATACCTTTGGGGTGCATGATTTTTTTATGCACATAATTTTTACCAAGGCCCATGTCACATTTACAAACACCGATACTTGTGTAAGAAGACTCATGTCTATATGTATAATTTTGGGGGATGTACAAGGTTAATAAATTAATCAAGATTATGAATGGATAAGTGAGAGTTAGTGAACTAATTATGTTTAACCCACTAAATGAGAAGTGCATTAAATATATTTTAGTTAACAATTGTTTCTTCTGTAATGAATGCCCCAATTTTTTTTCAAAGTACCCAATTGTTGTATGAAGGTTCAGTGTTTGTGTTTTTTCCTGATTTATTTGTTTGAACTTCTCACATGCCATTCATGATTTAATAATATGAAATGGAATATAAAAATTTGCAAGAAAGCATACAAAATAACTCACTAAGTAGCAGCATTCAATACTCCAATAATAAATTTTTATTATTGATATTTCAAGAGAAGATTACAAACATATATAATAGATTTAAAAAATGATTTCAGACTTGGGAATTGAGGCATACCAACAACATATCAAACTCCACAAAGCACACACACAATAAGAAGCACGACTCCTAATTCACTTAAATCCCCAACTTTATATACTTTGAATCTCGGTGGTACTGTAGCAATTTTACTATCCATGGCTACTGTAGCAAAATCACTATTCGTGGGTATTGTAGCAAAAACACTATTCACAGTTACTGTAATAATAGATACCAACTTCTGATATGCACTTCAAACCCTTGTAAAAAATCTTTGTAAACTCGACAATGAAGCCCACTATGTTTCTTGGATGAAAACACCCCATAATCCTCTTGACAATGTCTTCCAACAATGAAGAGAATGCTAACAAAGAGGGATTTTGTCCTCGAAGCCCAATAAATCAGATTTCCAAGAAATCCAACAACATAATATTAATCATATCCTAGCATGCTAAATGGAATCTCTTCCATATTTTTTATAACGTTCTCACAAGAGTCCATTCCTTCATTTTGTCAATGTGGGATAAAAAATAACTCCCTTTATGTAACTTACGTCTTTGATGTACTATAAAATAAAGGGGACTCTTTTATTTAAATATTTCCCACAAACTATAGTATATGCATCAATAAAGTTAAATATTTAAATTTACCTTTATAAAATAGCTTTATTCATTCACAATAAATGATATCAATGATAAATAACACTTCTTGTCGATTTTAAACAATTACCATCGACATGTCACTGCCACTAGATGTCCAACCATATCCAAAATTACTTACTATAAATAGTAAGCATGCCTAAAAATGCCTCAAAACCCCTCATAAAATAGTAGTTGAAACTGTCTAGGCCAAATGGCCTTTAAGTCCCTTTAATGTCCTGGTTAGCCTATGAGACCATGGGGAAATAGGCTAATGACAAAATTATGCTATGAATGCTAGAAAGGGGACATTACAGTTCACCCTTCTCAAAATTGCTTGTCCTCAAGCAATTTCAACTCTGGATGTTGTAATATCTACTTATTTTCTCAAGTAGCATCCTCAACTAGTAGGTTCCTCAACTTGACCAAGTACTCCTTGATGACTCTTCTCTTGAGTGCTCTCTCCCAGGTATCAATCATGACCTCAGGAATCAATATCAACTTACCCTCTTCATCTAGAGGGGGTAAATCTGCAGATGGAACAACAATATGACTAAGAGTTTTCTTCAACCTAGAGACATGGAACACATTATGCACCCTGTTGTCTACTGGTTGTTGGGAAAATGGTGTCTCAACCTTGCATTTACATGAGGTTACTATTTATAGTCAGTTTTTATTTGAGCATGAAATGGTTCTAAATTCTTCCCGAAGCTTTTGGTTGGCTAGATAAGCATTCTGGTAAAGTTGCGTCACAAAATCACCACTTGTTTTGAAGACATTAATTTTTTCGTTTTGGAGGGGTCCAATGAAAGGTTTAAATTTGATTTTAAGAACTTTAGAGGCCTCAAAACCTCTTGAAAAGTGGATTTAAGCATCTATTCCACTTACAAGGAAATAGAGCACTTCATGAGCTTTTCGACGCTTCAAATAGTTTATCAGTTGGACACACGGTTCACAAATTATGGCCTCCGAAAGTTTGTACTCCTAAAATAGGAAAGATAATTTGTATCGAACACATAAGTGAGCTATTAAAGGGAGGGATACATGTTGATATGTGTTGTAACACATCATAGGGCATCTAGAAGGGAGATAAGGTCAGCTACACCTTATTGGGTGGTTTTTATCATGGTTTTGTAATATCGTTTGACGGTTTCTTGTATTGTGTCTCCTATATATGATGTGCATGAGATAGAGGTTGTGTGTAAGAGTCTTATGGCTATTGAGTTACCTCTAAATCTCTTATTAGTGGTACTCCTACAAAGAGCTTTCTCTGCAAGTATATTGTAATTTGTTTTGATTGTTGAATAATATATTAGCCGGATTTTGGAGTGTGGGGTTTTTCTCTCGAAAGGGTTTTCCCCACGTAACTCATTTTGTTATGTTTTGAATGTTATCATATATGTTTCTATTTTCTATAACTGTTTTAAAGATCTATAATTTTTTTGCATTACTCTCCTCTCAAGGTTAGCGTAGGAAGTTGTTCTGCTATTTAACTTCCTTACAAGTGGTATTAGAGCTTGATCACCTTTTTTTTCAGTTGTGGGTTGTTGGTTTTTTTGTGAACTAATCCAGATTTGAGTGGGAGCTTGTGCAGAAGACACTTTTTGATCTTTTTGCATAAATTTTCAGATGGCAAGTTCGTCAGGAAAATTAGAGGTGGAGAAATTTAATAGAATAAATTTTAAGATGTGGAAGCTAAAGATGGAATATTTGCTAATAGATTGAGATCTATGGGATGTTGTTGATGTGAATGTCCAAAGGCCCTTAGATCCTATTGCGGCAACTCAGTATGATGTTATGGACTGAAAAGTCAAGGGTCTAATCAGACTGTTCCTGGTAGACTTTGTTCTAATCAATGTCTATGAAGAAAATATTGCAAAGAATCTATGGACTAATCTTGGTGAAATGTAACAAGAAAAATCTTTATTAAATAAAATTTTGTTGAGGAAGAAATTGTATTCCTTGAAGATGGAAGAGTGTGGACGAGTTGCAAACCACTTGGAAGCATTCAATATGTTGGTGGCTCAATTAGTACCTATTGGTGTTAATATGAACAAAGAGGAGAAATGCTAGATCTTTCTTTGTTATTTACCCAATTCGTGGGATTCTCTTGTTATGGCTATCGGTAGTACTTTTATTGTTTTGAAGTCTTAAGATGTGGTGGGTGCCCTACATGGTGAAGAGATGGGAAGGAAGCTATCCCACAGTTCGAAGTAAGCCCTAACTATTTGTGGAAGACCTAAGGAGAAAGGAAAGAAGAATGAGAAGCGTGATAAGTCCAAATCGAAAGGGAGATCAAAATCTCCTAGAAAGTCTAAAGCCATTTGTTGGAATTGTGGTAAACTAGGTCACATCCATAAGGACTGCAAAGAAGAAAAGAAGAAGAAAAAGAAAAAGGTTGATTATGATTTTGAGTCTGAGAAGGAAGATGGTGATGCATTCATTGCATTTTTGGCAACTCATGCAGGTAATGGTGCCTAGTTAATTGAATCGGGTACATCTTTTCATATGACTGCCAATAGAGATTGGTTTTCTGAATATGAATAATTTAATGGAGGTAAGGTGTACTTGGGTGATGATTCACATTTAGAAATTGTTGGTCCAAGTAAATTTAGAATCAAGTTTTCTGATGGTAGAATAAAAAGGATTAATGGTGTGTTGCATATCCCTGGTTTAAAATGAAATTTATTATCTATGAGCAAACTGGTAGATGTGAGTGTGAAAGTAGTCTTTTCTGAAGAAGGATGTAAGATGATTAAGGGTGCTATGGTATTTTCTAGAGGTGTTAGGTTCGACACTTTGTATAAGCTAGACACATACACTATTGAGTGTAATAGCACTTATGTAAAAAGTAAATCTATGAAAGATTTGAGGGTGTCACCTTCAGCAGATGGAAATGGCTTTTGGGTACCTAAGGGTGCTCTTTCTTCTAAAGAAAAGTTACCTGCAGAAAAGACTATGTTATGGCACTAGAGGCTTGGTCACATTGGAGAAAAGGGTCTAAGGACCTTGGAAAATAAAAACCTTATTGAAGATTTGAATGATTGTAATCTTGAATTTGATTTCTGTGAGCATTGCATTTGTGGAAATTAAAACCGCATTCAGTTTTAATCAAGTTCTCATAAAATTTGTGGTATTTTGGATCTTATTCATTTTGATGTGTTTGGTCCTGTAGATGTTCATTTGATTGGAAAATCCACATATTATGTTTCATTTTTTGATGATTTTAGTAGAAGGACATGGGTATATTTTCTAAAGAGTAAATATGAATTTTTTAGTCGATTTAAAGAATTTAAAGCTATGGTCGGGTTGCAGACTGGAAAGAAAATTAAAATTTTAAGGACTAATAATGGCAGTGAATTTTGCTATAATGATTTTGATAGATTCTATAAAGATTGTGGCATTAACAAACAAAACACAACTCCATATTCTCCACATCAGGATGGAGTTGAAGATAGAATGAACATGTCACTAGTGGAGAAGGCTAGGAGTATGCTGAGTGGTACTGGTCTAGAACAAAAGTTTTGGGCTGAAGCTATTGCTACTTCTTTCTACCTGATTAACAGGACTCCTACATTAGCTCTTGTTGATAAAAACACCTATGGAAGCATGGTCGGGTCACAAGCCTTCATTGAGACATCTTAGAATTTTGGGTTAAGAGGCATATGTACATGTGCCAAAGGAGAAGAAAACAAAGTTGGAGAACAAGGTTGTGAAATGCATCTTCATCGGGTACAATTATGGTGTGAAAGGATACAAGCTTTGGGACCCTATGGCACAAAAGGTAATTTATAGTAGAAGTGTTATTTTTAGAGAAATTAAGTCTCCTTCTATTACATTGCAGCCAGAACAGTCTAAAAAGGAAGATGCGATTCAATTCCCTTCTACACTTGAATGAGTTGAATCAAGACCCCTAGATACGTAAGAAGTTAAGGAGAGCTCATCTAGCTCCAAATGTTTAGAAGAGGAGGAAGAACCTCCAACTCAACTTGTTAAAAGGTCTACAAGACATAGACAACCACCTGAAAGGTATTCACCTGATGATTGGAGATGTATTTTTTCTTTGAATATTGATGTGGATGAACTGAAATTTGTAGAAGAGGCATTAGGTATGAATGATACAGAATCCTGGAAGATTGCTATGGAAGAAGAAATGGTAGCTTTGAAAAAGAGTGATACATGGGATCTTGTACCATTGCCTGAAGGACAAAAGCCTTTGGTTACAAATGTGTGTTCAAGAAAAATATTTGTTCAGATGGAAGCATTGAGAAGTATAAAGCAAGGTTGGTTGCAAAAGGCTACTCTCAGGTTGAGGGTGTTGATTACGGTGAGATATTTTCTCATGTTGCCAAAATGACATCCATTAGATTTTTGCTTTCTATTGTTGCTTCTTATGATTTAGAAGTTGAGCAAATGGATGTGAAAAATAATTTCCTTCATGGTGATTTGGAGGAGGATATTTATATGACACAACCAGAGAACTATGTGGTGAAAGGTAAAATCAATTTGGTCTATAAATTAAAGAAATCCATGTATGGCCTCAAACAGAGTCTTAGGATGTGGTACCTCAAATTTGATACATATGTGTTGAGTTTGGTATTTGAGCATTCTAAATGAGATCATTGTTTTTATTATAAAACTGATGGTGATCATTTCTTTGTACATTGCATTGTATGTTGATGATATGTTATTCATTGGTAAAGGGAAAGGTATGATTTCAGAACTGAAGTCTCAACTCACTGCTAAATTTGAAATGAAAGATCTTGGCGTAGGGAAAGACATTCTTAGGATGAAAATTAAAAGAGATAGATTGAATAGAAAGCTATGGCTAGGCCAGAGTAAGTATATGAATTCAGTGTTACAAAGGTTCAACATGCAAAATTATAGACCATTGTGTGTTCCTTTTACAGTTCGAATGAAATTATCTATTGCGAATTACCTTACAAAAGTGTAGTTGGAAGTTTGATGTATGATATGATTTGTACTACACTAGACATTGTTGGCATTTGACATAACTGATATAGATGAGATGATGAAGGTGATGTAGTTGAATGTGGATGATTGAATCGGTAGAGGATAGAAGATTGAGATTTTGTTGTTAGATGACATGATCAGTTATTTGTGTTGTCATTGCTTGCAACTGATGTGAGCTAATGTTAGATGATGATTTTTGATGTTCCTGATTTTTGTTTGATTTATAATCTAGGTGATTTAGTTTACCAGAGATAGGGTTTACCGACAGAGAACTAAAGTCTGTGAATTAGGACTTTAACCGATAAAGAAGAGATGTTTTGATTGAATCAGATGATCGGTAATGTTTGATGTTTTGTGGTTTGGAATTTTAACTTGTATCATGAAAAGGATTAAATGATCGGAACCACATCTTTTGATGATTACTGAAAGGCATGTTTCAAATTTTTGATGAAGTTTTTCTAAAGTTTTAGTAGGGTTTAAGGATCGGTGAAGAAATCATTAAATCGGTAATGATTTTGATATGATGACAATCAATGGTGAGTCTACATGAAGGTGGTAACATGACACAACCCGCGTGAATGATTTGCATTGTGTTTTTGGCATGTATGATGGAGGATTTTCTTTGGAATGTGCAAAGTGCTTAGAAGAGTGAGCTAAGGGTTTGAATTTGGTGCAGATCAAATTTTTGTTATGAGTTAAGATCAGTCAACAGTTGATATTGCATTGTAATTTGATGTAATAATTTGAATATTGATCTCTTATTATCTATATTAAATTTATGATGTGATTTAGGGTTTAAGGCCGACCTAGTTGAGATGGCTATTTAGGATGACACAGTTGATGTTCATTGTGGCGTTGTTCTTAGAGAATGTGTTGAGCCGTCCAAGTAAAGTGTAAGATCTGCCTAAGAGTTGCAGAGTGTTGTGCATAACTGGATCTGATCAAGCAAGCAGAGAAGTGCAAGTAACATATCATATTTTCTTACTGTTGTTCCCTAACAGTTGCAGCGGGTTAAATCCCTTAACTGGGTAGGTCCTAACAGGCCTGAAACATTTAAGTCCCCTAACACGGTAGATCTCAAAAAGAGTGTTAAATCCTCTCATGAGGTTGATCCTAGCAAGTCATCAAGCTCCTAATCGGGCTGCTAGGCAAATCCCTTAACCGGGTGACTCCTAATAGGGTATGCTCATAACCGAGTGTATTGTAAGCTCCTAATAGGGCATACTTCAAAAGAGTACAAATTATTGTGGGTACCAACTCCCATCGTGGTTTTTTTTCCCTATTTGGGTTTCCACGTCAAAAATTATGGTTTTCATGTGTAGAATGCTTTTCTTATGATGTTCATGTTTTATTTCTGATTACTGGTTAAGACAATTTATGTTTGTTTATCAGAGATCCTAAATTCATTACCTGCACTAATAAGAAATGGTTAGATAAGGTATTTGATTTGATTGACAGGTTGATAAGTTGGTATATAATCAAATTGATATGATTTCTTAAGTGGTGAAAGTATTGATAGTTGTGATTAATGTTTTAAGAAAATCTGATAAAGAGGTTGTTAGATCTTATTAAAGAAGTTGCGTTGGGATATTTGTTAAATGGTTTCAGATCTGATATAAGTTTGATTTTGAGTTATTAATTTCAATTGGTGTTAATATTGATTCACCCCCCTCTTAGTATTAACTGGATCCTCATAGGATTAACAATTGGTATTAGAGCATTGGTCCTCTGTGTGCAGAAATCCTAACTACTTGAGGGAAAGATTCTGAGGAGGTCAAGATGATGAAGAAAGAGGGTCCTAAGTTCAACAAGGATAACTACAAGATCTAGAAAGACATGATGAAGATCTACATTAAGGGTCTTGGTGCATAATATTGGAAACATGTGGAAAATAGATATATTGCTCCTACTATTACTCCCTTGACATCAGATGAACTCAAAGAGTAGTAAGCGAACATGCAAGCCTTAGAAGCTATTGTAAGTACCTTATCCAATTCAAAATATATTGATGTTCAAGGAATGGAAACTACATAGGAAGTATGGGAAAAGCTAGAGACAATCTATGGAGGAGATGAGCATGTACAAAGAGCCAAAGAGGAAATCTTGAGAGGAAAGTTTGACGACATGAAAATGCTTGAAGGTGAAAATATTGCACAGTATGGTCAGAGAATCAAAGAATTAGTTGGTGGCATAAAGCGTGTTGAGGCAAAATAGAAGATAATGCAATAGTAAGATGCTTAGAACTCTTCAACCTCAGTATGCTATAAGAGTATCTGCAATCCAAGAACTTAGATCTAGATTTCAAAGGACAAGGTAACTGTTGATTCATTGATTAGTAAACTTACAACTTTTGAGTTAAATATTTTTTACAATAGTATGATAAAATCTACTACATCTTCCTTTAAAGCTTCTGTTACCAGTTCATCTGCTAGAAAAGGAAAATAGATATGTCAAAATCATGAGTGTAGGACAAGTCATGGAAGTAATCGGGGAAATGAAGACAATGAAGATCAAGTGATGGAACTTGAGGCACTGTTAGCTAAGATATTTCCAAGAGGCACTATTAAGTACAAAGGAAATCTGCCTTTGAAGTGTTTCTCTTGTAGTAAAGTTGGTCATATTGCTGCTAACTTCCCTAATACCGATAAGAAAGAAAGGTTAAAAAAATTCAAAGGAAAAGGTAGGAAACATTGTTATGTTGTAGTGGATGAAGGTGTGACTGATGATGAGTCTGAAGATGAAGAAGACAATGAAGAAATTGTGTTTGTAGTTGTGAAGGAGGAACTACCAGATGAAAAAGCACTAGTATCTCATATGGAGAATAGTGATGAGTGGATTATAGATAGTGGCTGCTCACACCACATGAACAAAGACAAAAGTAAGTTATTAACTCTTGATGAAATTGATGGAGGTGTTGTTAGATTTGGAAATAACTCTCCCTGCATGGTGAAAGGTAAAGGTTCTATCTCTCTAAATGAGAAGAGTAATGTTTTTGATGTGTTTTGGGCTGATGGTCTAAAGTATAATTTTTTAAGTGTTGGTCAACTCAATGATAAAGGTTATTTGCTTGAATTTAAAAGTGGAGTCTGCAGAATTCTTGGAGGTAATGGTGAACTGATTTTTACCTGGAAGTAAACTTTAGGTAATTTATTGCATTTGAATGCTAATGTTAATAATTGTCTGGTTGCAAGAGTGGAAGATAGATGGTTGTGGCATAAGAGATGTTGTCATATGAATTTTGATAACTTGGTGAAGGTAAGTAAGTCAAGTGTTGTAAGAGGATTGCCACAAATTGTTAAACCGGATAATATGATATGCAAAGATTGTCAAATTGGTAAGATGACCTCTATTTATTTTACGAGCAAAAAGTGTACATCTGAGAATATTTTGGATTTGGTACATATTGATCTTTATGGCCCTATGAGAACAAAATTTTATTTTGGTGATAGATTTTGTATGGTTTTTACTGATGACTATTCTAAGATGATGTGGGTTACATTCTTAAAGGAGAAATCTGAAGCTTTTAGTAAGTTCAAATCATTTAAAGCTCTAGTTGAAAATGAGATTGATAAGAATTTGAAATGTTTATGATCAGACCGGGGAGTTGAATTCACATCTGATGAGTTTGTTAAGTATTGTGATGAACAGGGTATAAAGAGACAGATGTCTGCTCCAAGGACACCACAACAAAATGGCATAGTGGAAAGGATTTACATAACAATAGCTAAAGCTGCAAGAACTATGTTATTATAGGGTGATGTATCCAAAATGTTTTCGAGAGAAGCAGTCAGTATTGTTGTATATACTTTAAACTAGGTACTGGTAAAGAGAGGTAACAATAAGACACCCTATGAGCTATGGTATGGAAAAAATCCTTGTGTCATTTATTTCAAAAAATTTGGTAGTCAATGTTTTATTAAGAGAGATAACTACACTAAGAAGTTTGATGCAAAATCTGATAAAGGAATCTTTCTTGGTTACTCTACTAAGAGTAAGGCATATAAATGCTACAATAAGAGAACTAAGAAGATTGTTGAAAGTGCTAATGTGAAGGTAGATGATCTATTTGGAAATTCTGAAGGTACCAATAGATTTGAACTTGAAAAGAATGACGATGATAAGAAACTTGTGATTATTGAACTAGAAGCACAAAACAATGAAGAACCGACAAATGCAGAATTAGGTGCTCAATCAGTAAGTGATGACAATGATGAAGAATATGAAGAACTTGATGCAGTAGATGCAGAACCGACATAGGTATTACCTAGATATGTTAGATTAAACCATTCACAAGATCAGATAATTGGTAATAGGAATGCAGGTGTGCAAACCAGGAGGAAGATCCAAGAGAACTCATGCTTGATATCAACAATAGAACCCAAGATAGTAAAGGAAGCACTAAAAGATGATGATTGGGTTAATACAATGAGCAAATAATTAGATCAAATTGAGAAGAATCAGACATGGTCACTTGTTCCTAGACTGGAGGATAAGAATGTAATTGGAAGAAAATTGGTCTTTAGGAATAAATTGAATGAAGAACGAAAAGTGTTGAGAAACAAGGCAAGGTTAGTTTGCAAAGGATATATGCACAAGAAGAAGGTGAGGATTATGGTGAAACTTTTGCACCTGTTGTTAGATTGGAAGGAGTAAGGATGCTACTGGCATTTTTTGCATATAAGGGATTCAAAGTATATCAAATGGATGTCAAATCAGCCTTTCTGAATGGGATTCTAGGAGAGGAAGTATACATGTTGAACAACCAGATGGTTTTTCCTTGACCGATGATAAGGACATGATCTGTAAAATTCATAAAGCTTTGTATGGTCTAAAGTAGGAACTGAGAGCATGGTATGAGAGATTACATGCACATTTGATCAAGATTGGATTCCAACGTACCAGCGAGGACAGTAATATTTATCTGAAAACTAATGGAGACAAGATGCTGATAGCTGAAGTATTTGTAGATGACATAATCTTTGGTGGCAATGATGATATGAGTATGAAGTTTGTTGATGAGATGCAAAAGGAATTCAAGATGTCTCTAATTGGTGAATTAAGTTCCTTATTGGTTTACAGGTCCAACAATTGGATGGTGGTATCTTTATTTGTCAAAGAAAGTATATCAAAGAGGTGTTGAAGACTTTCGGCTTCGAAGACTACAAACTAGTAGGAACACTGATGGTTACAGGCTGCAAGTTGACAAAGAAAGATGATTCCCTTGATGTTAGTGAAAAAGAGTACAGTTCTATGATTGAAAAACTATACCATGTTGCTCATATTAGACCAGACATTTCTCATGTTGTTGGATTAGTTGCTAGATTTCAAAAAGAGCCTAAAGAGAGTCACATGGTGACTATGAAGAGAATTTTCTGGTATCTCAAAGGCACAATAGACTATGGTTTATGGTATCTGTAGTCACATAAATCTGTCCACTTAATTAAATGAATATTTAGTATTCATTTGATTATTTAACCATCAATAAATAATTAATTAAATTAATATATTTAATTAATTCATCTTAACCCTCTTCTCCTATTAATTAAATAAATAAATCATATTTATTTAATTAAATCTTCTCTCACATTTAAATAAATTAATATTTATTTAAATTCCCCCAAAATCCAACCTTTCACATTTAAATAAATTAACATTTATTTAATTCACCTTTATCCTCCACCCACTTGTATTTTCCTACAAATGCAAGTTGCACAACTATTTTAAATAAATCATTTATTTAAATCACCTTTATCCTCCACCCACTTGTATTTTCCTACAAATGGAAGTTGCACAACTATTTTAAATAAATTATTTATTTAAAATCCTATTTATCCTCACCCACTTGAAACCTTTAATGGTTTCCCTTAAAGTTTTCAAACTTAATGGCTTCCTTCTATAGTCTTCTTAAGCATTTAATGGTTTCCCTTAAAGTCTTCAAACTTAATGGCTTCCCTTAAAGTCTTCTTAAGACTTTAATGGTTTCCCTTAAAGTCTTCTTAAGATTTTAATGGTTTCCCTTAAAGTCTTCAAACTTAATGGCTTATTTCTAGAGTCTTCTTAAGCCTTTAATGTTTTCCCTCAAAGTCTTCAAGCGTTTAAATGCTTTATCTTCCTTTTTCTCATGTAAATAAATTAAGATTTATTTAAATCCAAAATTCACATTCACATTTAAATAAATTAATATTTATTTAAATATCTATCCAAATGCAAATTACACCATTTAATTGAAATAAATGATTTTATTTTAATTGAAAATCCCAAAAATCCTCCCACTTGCATTCTCCTACAAAACCCACTTGCAATCCTAACCCCCTTCTAGATTCTTCTAACCCCTTCCTAATTATCCTAATCCATCCCCTAAATATTGTCACATTCCTAAGCAACTTGGAGTCACTTCTCAAAGCCCTCAAAGTCTTTGAAAGGCATTTAAGACTTTATGTCTTCAAATGGTTAACCTCTAAAGTCTTCCAAACCGTTAAAGGCTCTTACATAACCATTTATGGTTAACTCACCTTTTACCTTTGGTTAGAGACTTTCCTCTAACTTAACCATCCTTTTGACTCATGGGCCTCTTCAAAGCATTTATTTCTTTGACTAAGGTAACCATTTAACCCTTGCACATTCATTTATCTCTTGGATAAAAGGAATATCCATTAACCTAACCCTAACCCAACCCCCTAGGGTAACCATCATGTCCCCTCAAGCATTTAATGCTCCTTATCTCTCCTCTCAAGCCTCCTCATGGTGACACTTGTCAACATGGGATTGGGTTGAAAGTCTCACATGGATTGAATATCTTTCAATCCTAACCCTTGTTAGGATTTCTCAATCTTAACCCTTCATTTCCCCTTTTCTTCTATAAATAGAACCCTTCTCCTCAAGCAAAGAAGGAAGCATTAGAGTATTGTTGTTATACTAGTATTAGCATAGAGATTTTTCATAGCATCACTATCTACACTTGCATAGCATTTGTTTATCATATTCAACCATCTTGAATCTCCATATGGCATCCATGGCTAGTGCTAAAATCTAAGAGCTACACTCATGTGGAACTTGGAGAGGGGAGAAACAAAGGAGAAGCATCAAAAGACATCATGGAAGCATCTTAGGGAGGCTCTTTTCCTTTCTTTTGTTTTGTTAAACTTCTTTCATGCTTTTTGAAATCTCTTTTGATATGTTTGGAATGGTTTTTAGTTCTTTGTTTTGGTTTTATGGTTGAAACTAACTTATTAACATTGAACTTTATTGTTTCCTTGTCCCCATTTCCATGAAATCAATATCCTTGAAAAGGAAATTATAATTTGGATGTCTTTACTAATGCTAATTGAGCAGGTAATGTGGATGATCAGGAAAGCACAACTGGTGGAGCTTTTCTACGTAGTGGAAGATTAGTGGCATGGACAAGCAAGAAACAAACTTGTGTTTCTCAATCTATAGCTTAAGCGAAGTATTTTGCTGCATCCATGAATTGTACGTAGGCCATATGGATGAGACATCTGCTAGAAGGATTCAAGATAGATATGTCTGAACCTGTTACTATCTATTGTGATAATACAAGTTCTATAAATATTTCTAAGAATCTTGTACTTCATGCTAGAACCAAGCACATTGAATTGAAGTATTATTTCCTAAGGGAAAGAGTTCAAGAAAGATAGGTGAAGATGGAATATGTGAAGAGTACAGATCAGCTAGCCGATATCTTTACTAAGCCCTTATCGAAGGCTACCTTTGAGTTTCTTAGAGGTAAACTAGGGGTTAGACCCCTACACCAAAATAACTAGAATGTTGGAGATGCATCAATCCTGTGGATTTCATGTTTATCTTTCTATAAGGATTGATGAAGGTGCAGGCTACTCCTTTGGTGAAGAAAGTATGATGTATAGTTCTAACTTAATGCTCTGTTATAATTTTTCTGATTTTTGTAGTAGAGATGATGGAAGAGACAACAATAATATCGAAGACAAGTAATGCATTTATAGCTTCGGAATTCTTGTCAAAGGGGGAGAAGAAATAGAAATCAAATATGGGACAAGAAAGAGAAATCACATATGGGAGAAGAAAGATAAATCAAATATGGGAGAAGAAGAGAAAGAGATATGGAGAATGATCGAGTGAAGCATTGATTGAGGGGGAGATGACAAGAAGATGAGTACCCACAGATGATGTGCAAGCAGTTGCAAATGATGATGTTACTTTGATTGTATATCTGATTGGTGTTGCCATCAATGCCAAAGGGATAGAATGTTGGCATTTGGCATAACTGATGCAGATGAAATGATGCAGGTGATGTAGTTGAATGTAGATGACTGAACCAGTAGAGGATAGAAGACTGTGATTTTGTTGTTACATGACATGATCAGTTATTTGTTTTATCATTGCTAGCAACTGATGTGAACTGATGTTAGATGATGATTTTTGATGTTCCTAATTTTTGTTTGATTTGTCATCTAGGTGATTTAGTTTACTGAAGACAAGGTTTACTGGCAGAGAACTAATGTCTTTGAATGAGGACTTTAACTGGTAAAGAAGAGACACTCTGATTGAATCAGGTGATCGATAATGTTTGATGTTTTGTGGTTTGGAATTTGACCTTGTATCATGAAAAGGAGTATATGACCGGAACCGCATCTTGTGATGATTACTGGAAGGCATGTTTCAAATTTTTGATGAAGTTTTGCTAAGGTTTTAGTAGGGTTTAAGGACCAATGAAGAAATCATTAAACCGATAATGATTTTGATATTACGGTGATCAATGACGAGTCTACATGAAGGTGGTAACATGACACAACCTGCGTGAATGATTTGCATTGCGTATTTGGCATGTATGATGGAGGCTTTCTTGGGAGTGTGCAAAGTGCTTAGCAGAGTGAGCTAAGGGTTTGAATTTGGTGCAGATCAAATTTTCATGATGTGTTATGATCAACCAGCTGTTGATATTGCATTATAATTTGATGTAATGATCTGAATATTGATCTCTTATGATATGTATTAAATTTATGATGTAATTTAGGGTTTAAGGTCGACCTAGTTGAGATGGCTATTTAGGGTGACACAGTTGTTGTTCATTGTATTGGTGGTCTTAGAGAATGTGTTGAGCCATCCAAGTAAAGTGTAAGATCTTCTTGAGAGTTGCAAAGTGTTGTGCATAACTGGATCTAATCAAGCAAGCAGAGAAGTACAAGTAATAGATCATATTTTCTTATTATTGTTCCCTTAACCGAGTAGGTCCTAAGTGTTGTAGTACAAGTAAAGTGTTGTAGTAAAGTGTTGTAGTAGGTTAAATCCCTTAATTGGGTAGGTCCTAAGAGGCCTAAAACATTTAAGTCCCCTAACAGGGAAGCTCTCAAAAAGAGTGTTAAATCCTCTCATGAGGTTTATCCTAATAGGTCATCAAGCTCCTAACTGAGCTGCTAGGCAAATCCCTTAATCGAGTGACTCCTAATAGGTTCTGCTCCTAACAAGGCATATTGTAAGCTCCTAATAGGGCTAAGCTCCTAACAACACATACCTCAAAAGAGTACAAATAATTTTGGGTACCAACTCCCACCGTGGTATTTTTTCCTATTTGGGTTTCCATGTCAAAAATTATGGTGTTCATGTGTGGAATGCTTTTCTTATGATTTTCATGTTTTATTTCTGATTACCGGTTAAGACAGTTTATGTTTCTTTATCAGAGATACTAAAGTGGTTATCGGTACTGATAAGAAATGATTAGATAAAGTATTTGAATTGATTGACAAGGTTGATAAGTTGGTTTATGATCAAATTGATATGATTTCTTAATTGGTGAAAGTATTGATAGCTGTGATTAATGTGTTAAGAAAATTTGATAAAGAGGTTGTTAGATCTGATTAAATAAGTTGGGATATTTGTTAAATGGTTTCAGATCTAATATAAGTTTGATTTTGAGTTTTTAGTTTCAGTTCATGTTAATTCTGATTCACCCCCACTCTTAGTATTAACCGGATCCTCATAGGATTAACAAACATTCTCCAAGCAGTGAGATTTTTGTCCAAATATATGTCTAATCCCAGTGGTAGAGTTCATTGGGATGTAGTCAAAAGAGTCTTCAGATATTTGAAGGGTACCTCAGAGTATTCTTTATGTTATCATAGTACTTTAGTTGGAGACATGACTTCCCTTGATATTCATGGTTATGTGGATTCAGACTGGGCATGTGATACTGATAGCAGAAGATCCACCAGTGCTTATGTGTTTACTTTATTTGGTGGTGCAATTAGTTGGATGAGTAAGCGACAAGATGTGGTTGCTTTGTCCACTACTGAAGCAGAGTACATGGAAGCTACTCATGCTTGTAAATAATCCATTTGTCTTAAGAGACTATGTTCAGACATTGGAATAAAACAAGGAGTCGTGAAAAATTATTGTGATAGTCAGAGTGTGATCTGCCTAGCTAAGAACCTGAAATTTCATGCCCGAACTAAGCACATTGATGTTCAATATCATTTTCTCAAAGATATGATTGAAGATGGAAGGGTGAAGCTGGTTAAGGTAGAAATTTTAATGAATGTTGCAGATTCTTTAACTAAGGTTGTGAGCATAGAGAAGTTCATATGGTGCTTGGCATCTATGGACCTTATGGCCCCTAGCAATTGATTCATTGTGTTCATACTCCCTTTTCTCTTGCAAGGTGTTCAACAAGGAGATTTGTTAGGAAAATCGTGTCTCAACCTTGCATTTACATGAGGTTACTATTTATAGTAAGTTTTCATTTGAGCATGAAATGGTGCAAAATTCTCCTTGAAGCTTTTGGTTGGCTATATAAGTATTCCGGTAAAGTTACGTTGCAAGATCATAGTTGGTTTTGAACATATTAAATTTTCCATTTTTGAGGGGTCCAATGAAAGGTTTAAATTTGATTTTGAGGACTTTAGTGGTCCTGAAATGTCCTAAAAGGTGGGCATAGCCCTTACAAGGCAATAGAGCACTTTGTGATCTTTTTTACTCTTCAAACGGTTCGTCAATCAAACACACAATTCACAAGTTATGGCCTCTGGAATTTTGTTCTCCTTAAGTAGGAAATATAATTAGTATCGGACACATAAATGAGTTGTAAAAGGGAGACACACTTGTTGATATGTGTTGTAACATGTCATAGGGAATCTAGAAGGTAGATAAGGTCGGCAACATCTTTTTGGGTGGTTTTATCCCATGGTTTTGTAATATTGCTTGACGGTTTCTTGTATTGTCTTTCCTATATATGAGGTGCATGAGATAGAGGTTGTGTGCAAGAGTCTTATGGCTATTGAGTTACCTTTGAATCTCTGATTAGTGGTACTCATGAGAAGAGCTTTCTCTGCAAGTATATTGTAATCTGTTTTGATTGCTGAATAATATATTGGGCGGCTTTTGGAGTGTGGGGTTTTTCTCCTGAAAGGGTTTTCCCCATGTAAATCACTATGTTATGGTTTGAATGTTATCATATTTGTTTCTATTTTGTGTAACTATTGTAAAGATTTGTAAAAGTTTTTGCATTACTCTCCTCTCAAGGTTAGTGTAGGAAGTTGTTCCGCTACTTAATTTCCTTACACTAGTAACCCCATCTCATATGCCACCTTGTCAATGTGGTGTGAAACTCTGAATAACCCATAGAATTTTAGTTTCAACTTCTTTGGTCCTCTCTTCTTAAGTGTAGACTTCCTGTAGGGTTGAAGTCTCAAGTATACCATATCCCCAACCTCGAAACTGTGTTCCACTCTATGTTGATTAGCATATAACTTCTACTCATTCCGACCTTGTTGAATACTCTCCTTAAGTGATCTCAAAATATCATGGTTGTCTTGTAACCAATTATGTGGACTCAGCACTCGACTATCTCCAAAAAGAAGATATGTGAAGCTAGGAGCTTCATACCCATATAACGCCATGAACGAAGACATCCTGATCGACATGTGATAGGTAGTATTATAACAATACTCACCTAAATAAAGCCATATGATCCAAGCCTTCTATTGCCTTGTACATATTTCCACAAGTACCCCTCAACCCACTTATTAACAATCTTCATCTACCCATTTGTCTATGAGTGATAACTAATGCCAAGAGTGAGCTTAGTGCCACTCAATCTAAAAAGTTCCTATCAAAATAGACTCAGAAGCTTATTGTCAATGTCGTTGACTATGTTCTTAGGTATCCCATGAAGCCTAAGCACATCCCCAAAAAACAAGTCTGCCACCTGTGTTGTTGTGCTGGTTGATGTAATAGAAAAGAAATAAGCATATCTTGTTAGCCTATCCACCACCACATAAATACATTCTTGACCCTGCACCTTGGGTAGGCCTACAATAAAATCCATCGAAATTCTCTCCCATTTCCTGTCAAGATTGGGTAAAGGCTATTGTAATCTAGTTGGAGGGGTATGCTCATATTTATTTTGCTGGCAAACTCGACATTATCTAACATATCTTTGCACATCATCCTTGAGTCCTCTCTAAGTAAACCTCTGATAAATCTGTTGGTATGTTTTGAAGAACTAGGATTTCCAACCATAGGTACTTCGTGGAATGTGTTCAAGATAGTACCTTTGATGTGTGATGAAGCTACCAAATAAATTCTATCCTTGTACAAGATAAGGTCATTAAACACCACATATCTATCATCTTGTACATACCCCTGTATCAAATCTGTTACCCATTGATCCTTATCATATTCATCTATTATTTTCTTCTTCTAGTCTACTGAAATCTCAACCAGGGACCATACATGCGGTCTCCTAGAAAGTGCATCAACCACTACATATTTCTGCCCTTTGACATACGCGATATCAAAATCATATGCTTGTAGTTTGGTGATCCACTTTTTCTGCCTATCATTATGATCTCTTTGGCTCATAAAATGTTTTATACTATTATGATTTATTTTAATCACAAATTTACCCCCAACCAGATAAGACCTGAATTTGGCAAATGCATGCATTATGGCCAAGATCTCCCTACCATATATAGAATATCTCTTCTCCACTCCCCTTAGCTTCCTACTCTCAAAAGAAATGGGATGCTTAAGTTCCTGCATTAATACTACACCCACCCCATCTCTAGATGCATCACACTATAGCTCTAATGATTTGGAGAAGTCTGGAAGTGCTAATACTAGACAAGATGTTGTAGACACCTAAAACTGGCACAACTAATTAAATGGATTTTATTCATTTAATCATCATTAAATCGCTTATTAATTAAATTAAGATTTAATTAATATGCCTTCTAATTGACATTTTTAACTAAATTAAGATTTAATTAATATACCCTTCTTCTATCTAAGCAATTTAATTAATATCTACATTTAATTAGTAGATGTGTGAATAGAAGACATTTATTTGCTAGTTGAGCTATGAATCATTGAATGGATTTTAACTAGCCTTGAAGAGATCTGAGTTGGCTAATGTTCTTGGGAGGTGACATCTCCATAATTTCTTATAGCTTTGATGGATCCACCTCGATGCCTTTTTTTATGCTATTTATCCCAAAAGTTTGCACGATGTTACCTTGAAGAAACACTTCTCAGGGTTTAATCGGACATTGAATTGTTCTAGTCTTTGAAAGATTTTATTCGGGTGTCTAGGTGTTCTGCTCTTGTGAATGATATAGCTAGGAAATCATCCACATAATTTTCCATAAAAGTGTGCATCATGTTGTGGAATATTGTTTCCATGGCCCTCTGATAAGTTGCACCAGCATTTTTCAAGCCAAAATGCATGACGTTCCAATAGTATATACCCCACAGACATGTGAATATTTTTTTATCTTGATCTTCTGGAGCTATCTTGATTTGGTTGTAGCTAGAGAAACCATCCATGAGGGATAACATAGCATGTCCGGTGGTTAGATCAACAATGGTGTTGATGCTTGGTAAAGGGAAGTCATCCTTTGGACAAGCTTTGTTGAGATCCCTGAAGTCTGTACAAATCCTAATGATTTTATCTGGTTTAGACATTGACACAATCTTAGAGATCCATTCTACATAATCAATGGGTCAGATGAATCCTACATCCAGTAAACTTCTTTAGTTTTGCTTTTACCAATATGGCCACATGTGGGTTCATCTTCCTTAATTTTTGTTTAATAGGTTTATCTCTAGGAGCGATGGACAAGTGATGCATGATGAGGTTTGGATCTACCCCTAGCATGTCTGCATAAGACCAAGCAAAATTGATTTGCTTCTCCTTGAAGAATTTGACAAAGTCTGATTTTTCCTTTTCTGTGAGTGATTCTACCAGATGTATGGTTCAGGCTACTGCTTCGTTGCCAATATTTATTGATTGAGTTGGCTCAATCAATATTGGTGACCTCTCCTAGTAATGTTCAAGAAGAGTGTCATGTCTTCCATCTTCAGGTGCCTCAAAGAGGTTTTCACCATTAGATGCATCCTTTGTTTTTACTTTTTTGCAATCTAATACTGTCATTAGATGGTTTTCACCATTAGATCGATTTTTTATTTTGTTCATTTTGTGACTGAGAGACTCGGCACTCCCTTGATTGTAGATATCATTATGTGGTTTGCTTGTGGAGCATGTTTCTGGGTTAACGGAGCAGAGGTATTGAACAATGGCCTCATCATTTTTGAATATCGATATATTGTGCTCAAGTTCTTCCCAGTCTATGAGGTCAAGATATATGAGCGATGGGGAGTCATTTGGCGAGGCAAGATCAGCTACTGTGAGGGTCATGATAAAGATATTGTCATAATTATCCAGGGCATGGGTGAGGTTTATAATAGTCTCAAGGTTTTTGATGGTACTCTCGTCGATATTGCCTCTTTCGTATTGAATTTGTTCATTCTCACTAGCCTCATAAATATGTTGTGGTCTGAATTCAAACGATCTAGAGCTCAAGCCTTGTCCCTCATAAGGAATGGATCTATATGCATGGATTGTATCCACTCCAATATCCTCTGTAACATCAAAACAAGTGTCCCACTCATACTCATTGGAATCTATTTTAGAATCTCTATCTGAGGTTACCCCACTGAATCTGACAGGGATGTTGTATGATGAGAAAAGATCATTGATAATTGATACTAGTTGGGTAGATTGTTCTGATTCAGGATCTGTGATTGTTTATATTCTTTGGATTTTCTCATACATAGTTTCCCTTCTTTGAGTAGCAATATCCTCAGGTTGAAACTCCATCTCGGTTTGATCAGGTTCTTGTACTTTATTATAAGAATCTTCCTCCCTTTGGATAGTGATTTCTTCTTGTCGCTTCTCATTTTCTTCACACTCTTGTTCTTTTCTGGTCTTTTTAGTTGCGTGGTGTATCACCTCTTCCCATGAGTCTTCATTATGTGTTATCTTTTCTCTCCATTGGGGTTTCTGGTGGTGATTTTGCTTCTGCACAGGTTGAACATGCCGACTATACCCAAGTCCTGATTTGTCTTTTGCAATTTGTGAATGAGGTTGTATGGGTTCTAGGATGCCTTCTTGATGCTTGCCAATAGGTCCTTTTCCTTTGTATCCCATTTGTTGGATGATTCTAAACCTATTTCCATACTGTTTTGTTGGAACGACCACTTCTAGGGCAACATCTATGATTTCTTCCTCATCCTTGTATAGCCAACTAAGAATGTCTTTGTCATCTGATTCTTCAGCCAGTGTGCCCATTTGGATAAATTTACCATCAAACTTCTTGATGGGTTGTGTTGTCTGATGGCTTGATGTGGAAGGTTGTCCATGAGATCATGGTGAAGTTGGCAATTTAGATAGACATAGGGGTTCAAAAGAGTATTCCCCCATGCCTTGGTCCTTTATCTTCATCTTTTGCTCAAGTTCATGGATAATGACTTGATTTTTTTGTGATGGTTAGATGATGAAGAGGCTTGGGCCTCCATGTTGTGTGGAACTAGGAAATTTTGTGTTGCCCCCATAGCATTGTAGTATTGAAAAGGGTTGGTATCTGCTGATATTGAAATTTCTTGTTTGTTGTAGGGGAACCTGAGACATTGATGGTATGTGGAAGGTACTGCTTGCATTTAATGGATCCAAGGGTGACCCAAGAGTATTTTGTATGTCAAATCTATGTCTAAGACTTGGTACATTGTGTCTCTTTGCACAGGACCTACCTGAATGGGTAGTATCACAGTTCCTTTAGATGACCTTTCTTCATCATCATAGTCTTTGATAGTGATTTTCTTCTTAGGATCAATAGCTTTCTTAGAGAATCCCAATGCACAAATAAGCTTTAAATAGCAAATATTGAGACCAACTCCTCCATCTATTAATACTCTTTTTACCCGATTTTGATAGACTAAGTCTTCAATATGTAGCGGGGTGTTATGTGGATGACTCAAGGAGACATCATCATGTTTAGAAAAGGATATGCTATGTGGCATCGTCATATGGGCCACCATGGCTTCGAATAGATTGACATCCATATCATTTGGCACTGTTGTTTCGACAAGAGCTTGCTCCAAGATATCCTTATGCTTTGGGGAGAGTTTAAGAAACTCGAGTATTGATATTTGAGAAGGTGTCTTTCGTAATTGGTCGACCAAGTTATAATGAGTCTTGGGGATAGTTATTTCGTTTGATGTACTCCCCTTCAAGACATATTTCTAAGCCCTTGTTGTTATTCTTGATCTTTATGACATTCACCTGATTGTCATATACTGAGATGTGGTTGATGACATTATCATAGATGTGGTCAATACGAGCTCCTTTGTTGTTGTTTGACATTGATGCTCCTCCCTTGTTGTAATTAGGAAGAGGATTTTTGAAAGCCTCATGATCACCATTGGTTTTATGACCATCGATCGTTATGTCTCCTCTGTCCAACATATCTTGAACCAAGTTCTTCAACATCATGCAATCATTTGTTCTATGCCCTTTGTTTCGATGATAATCACAATAGTGTGAGTCATTCCACAATGGTGGTTTGACTTGGGGTTCGAAGTTGCTTATGATTGGCAATGTGATGATCTTGTTTGCCAGTATTTCTCAGAATGCAGATTCTAGTGTTTGTTCCAATGGTGTCTAGGTTCGTCGATATGGGGGAGGTGGAGTGTTAGTGTTTCCCCCTTGATTATTTTTGTTGTTCCCTTGGTTGGTATTACATTGGTAATTGTTGTTAGTGCATTGATAATTGTTAGTGCCTTGATTGGCACTTCTTTGATCACTATTGGATGGTGTGTTACCTGATAAAGTCAACACTGGTTGTTTAGACTTTACATTGTTGGCATTGACCACACCGTCATTAACAACATTTTTGTTCCTAGTCCAAAATTTGGACTTGTCAGAGTTGTTATATTGATTGCTATAGGTGTGGTTTTTGTTTGAACTAACACCTTCCTAAGATAATTTTAAGGTCCCCTTCTTGATCGAGGCTTCCTCTACTTGGATACCATTCTCTATCAATTTTGAAAAAGATGGTATACATTGTAGTTTGAGTTGATAACTCATTTCATCGTTTAAATTGTCTATGAAGATTTCCATCTTTTCTTTTTCAGGTACATCTTGTGGGTACCTTGAGACCATGCACCTCCATCGTTGTAGGAACACAATGAACGTTTCATTGTTCTTTTTCTTCATATTGCATACATCAAGCATGGTGACCTCATTTTGGATATTGTAGGAGTATTTTGTAATGAATTGATTCACCAACTCATTAAATGATCTGATGGGAGGTGTGATTTTTGACAACCACTCCATTATTTGCCCTCCCAAACTTCTTGGGAAGAGCCTCATCATGTATGTATCATTGTGAGAAAACTCCAAGCTCATAGTACAACATTACTTGATATGATCACGGGGATCAATCTTACCATCATATTTGTCATACTTTGGTATATCTGAATTTGGTGGGAAAGGTACCATGTTTAGCCTCCTATCAAAAGGATAAGGACAAATGTCCTCCAAGGAGTATCTTATTGTGGATCCTTGTTGCATGTCCTACATTTTTCATTGAAGTTGTTGAAGTTGTTGTGTAATGTTAGTGAGGGGAATATTTTCTTCATTGGACCTTCGATGACGGGCATCCCCTTGTTCACTAATGTCATCATGATCATGCGTATAGTCTTGGTTGTGGGAATTGTCTTGGGAGTCACTTCCTCTTAAGTGCTCTCGATGTTGAGTGAATGTGTAGGCTCTTGGCCTCATTTTTGGGATTCTTTCACTTCTTGAATTTTCCAAGTCAAAATCCTCAAGCATTGGGATTCCTTTTCTATTGAGCATGAGGAGGTACTTTTGTTTATCTGCGTCTATAATCCTTTCCATTAGCTTTTGGAAGGTGACGCTTTCTTGGCTTTGTTGGACAAATTCCTCAGTAATCTCTTCTTCTTTCATATTTGCGTATTCGTCAAAAGGATTGGATTCCCTATGACTCATGCTAGATTCTGGTTGTGGATCCAATTCTTTTCCTTTTCGAGATCAAATTCTAACAGGCATCAATAGATTTCTATAGTAGTGAATTCCTCCTCTTCTAACGAGCTTCTTGGTGGGGTTGGTAGTTCAAGCCGATCTTCATGGTAGGTGATGCAATTTCTTGGAAACAATGCAGGATTGATCCTTCCCCCACTATCAAGGCGTTGATTGAAAGTTGCTTTCTGAACGTAAGCTCTACTTCTTAAAGGTTCCTTGTCAAACTCGTTATTTTTTCCTTGGAGATACAATCGCATATGTCACAAGAAAACATGATGTGATTTAAAGAGTTGACGGTTGATATAGAGAAATTTACTCCTCTTGGTATGTGCCTTAGGACTAGGTTGTCTCTTCTTCAACTTAGTCTTATGATGAAGACTTCTTCTTCTCAAAATGTGGGGAGTGGTCATACAAAATGATCAATGTTGATGTTGATGGTTGATATGGATACTTTTTTTCAAAACTCAAGCTTACTTGTCAAGTAGAGGTTTAGTTTGATTCTCCCCCATGACAAAGTGTGTCAAATGATATGATTCAAGTTTCACGATATAGGAACTTAATTTGACAACTTGAGAACCTAACTAGGTATTGGTTTTGATAATAATTGTTGGATGGTGGAACCTTTGATCACTTTAATTGATAATCCTTAATCTTGTTCGATGAAATCATATCCTGAGATAGTTGAAGATTTGATACCCCTTCCAAGGGTGCTAGTTGGATTTGGAAATTCTCTTTTCTCTAAAGTTGCTCTTTGCTCTTTGTTTTAAACTGACTGTTGTATTGGTTGATTTGTAACTTGCAAGATGTTTCAATGTTCATGACAAGAAGACATAGCACACATGAAAACAATGGCCATCCCTATGCTAAACATTGAGTGTATGTTCTTGTGAGGATGTTTTCAAATCCCCGATGTTATCACTGGTTTGATTTACAATAAAAGACACATGAGATAGACACTTTATTCAAGGATCATCAACAAAATCATAGCCCACTAGTCTCGATACTTCATTAGCTCAAACAACCTAGTCACCCCCTAGAGGGCACCCAATTTTTTTGCCTTTTGCTAGAAATTAATCCAAAGTGAATTGCTTCACAATTGGGTAGTTATCTTGGGAGATATATGGTGATTAATATCGGGGGCAGATTCTTCCCCACCTTTGCACTATGATATTGCCAATGTTTGGAAACTGACTCGGCTCAAAGTCTCTATTGCTATGGTAACTAAATCCCAATTTATCTGTGCTCTAAATGGTTCTAATTCTCCCCTATACAGAAAGATCTATGCCTGTCTCAAAGACAATACCCTCCCACCTGACCTATCTCACAACCAAAAATGAAGCTTTATCTGACAAGCTGCCTACTACAACTTAATTGTTGACATGCTTTATCGCTGAGATCTTGATGATACTCTCCTTGGATGGCTCGATCATAATGAATCTGACTCTTCCTTACATGAGATTCATGAAGGTATTTGTGGTACGCATTCAAGTGGTCCTACTCTTGCTAATAAACTCCTAAGGATGGGATATTACTGGCCAACAATGGAGAAAGAGTCCTATCAGTTTGCTAGGAAATGTCCTACGTGTCAAATTCATGGTAACCTCATACGTGCACCGCTACAAGAGTTGCAACCACTCACTACATCTTGGCCTTTCTGTCAATGGGGACTCGACCTAGTGGGAAAAAATCATCCTTCCTCATCAAATGGACACAAATTCATCATCACGACCACTAAGTACTTCACCAAATGGATTGAGGCAGTTCCATTAACTACAGTAACCGACAAATAGATAGCTTCCTTCATCTTGAATTACCTCATCTATTGGTACGACATCCCTAGTTACATTATCACAGGTAATGGAAGACCTTTCAAAAATCAAGATGTCTAAGAGCTTTGTGAATGATTCCATATCCAACATTGCTTTTCGACACCTTATTATCCACAAGGGAATGACCAAGAAGAGGCCTCAAACAAGACAATCTTGAAAATCCTCAAAATGATAGTGAATGATGTTGGTAAAGACTAGCACGTCCAACTCAATCCTGCACTTTGGGCCTATAGAATGAGTATCCACACACCTACAGGAGCTACACAATACTCATTGGTGTACGAATCATAAGCTATCCTACCTATTGAGGTAGAGATTCCATCACTCTGGGTGTCATTGAAAGGCCTCATTCTAGATGAGAAATATTGAGTCAACAAGTTGCAAGAGCTCAAAATGCTAGATGAACGTCAATAGCATGCCTTTGATCATCTCAAGGCATATCAACAAAGAATATACAAAAGCTACAATCACAAGGTCATCCCACGAGCATTCAAAGTTGGTGATCTAGTCCTAAAGGGAAACCCTCGGAACCAACAAGATCGAGAAGAAAGGGAAATTTGAACCCAACTGGCCAGGGCCCTTTGTTATCATATCAGCTTATGGATCAGGAGCATATCAGTTATCAACTTTAGAAGGGGACTTTCTTAACGAGCCAACCAGCAACATCCATCTAAATAAATTCTACACTTGAGTCATCCAATGCATGGATCAAGCAAAAAAGTATCAAAAATCATCACTAGGGTGAAAACCTGGCAAATAGGTGCCCTATAACACCGAAAAAAAAACAAATTGAGAAAAATACAAGAAAATTGAAAACAATAAAAAAATGAAATAAAAACAAGTGGTGAAAATCTGGCAACTGGCGCTATTTGTGAGAGAGAAACTCCTCTACCTAATGGTACTCGCATCATATCTTTGGCTCCATCTGATCTAAACCAATAGCCACTACATAACACTTATAAATGCAACATTATCTTGGACATACTTAGCATAGTCACTATCCTTGATTATTTGAATCATATCCCACCATGGATTGGTGATTAGTGTACATATCTATATCGAAATAGTATCGACAGCAAGGGGTAAAATCTTGACCTCACTAGGGGAATTTTGCCTTGAGGGTTTTAGATATCAGACCAAATACATAGCATAACAACAAGGATCAAGACTACCCACAATGACAACGATAATACAAGAAGGATAGAATTATTGAATTGAATTGACTAGAACTGAACAAAAGATCTATTTGCAAGATGTTTTACTTGACAAGAATACATTTCCAATAGCATGCATGCTTACTTATGATTGTTGATTTTTTTCTTATCATATCTCCTAAGTGACTCAAGGATGTCTCAAATATTATAGAAGCAAGGAAGGAATGTGATGTTTTCTTTGTCTACTGTTTGGGAGTGAAGTCTTCTACTATGCAAATTTGTCTTACGATGTGATCAGGCAACATATCATTGAAGACATTTCGGATTTGTATGGGACTAAAATTAACTCTTGTCTGTTTTACGCAAGCAACCTGCAACACTTAAGTTGTCTTGGTTGAATTATACCTTGATGCTTGTGCCATCTTGCCATATCAAAATCCATTAGGTTATACTTAGGTTGTTATGGTTCAATTATACAATGACGCTTGTATCAACTTTCAACAAATCAAGGCTCGATGATAAAAAAAATAGGGAAGCACTGGAAATTTGATCAAAAAAAGATGGCAACACTTGGGAACGAGAATACATTAGTATTAATTCATTATCATTATCATATTAATCTTTCATTAGGTTGCATATCATTTTCATTTTCCATTAGTGTCATTTATCATCTTTAAGTTTCAACTAGGTTGCATATCATTCTCATTTTAAATCTTGCATTAGGTTTCATGTCATTTTTTGCATCATTCCATTATCATTATTAGCATTAGGTTGCATATCATCTTTAATCTTCCATTAGGTTGCATATCATTATCAGGTTAATCTTACATTAGGTTGAATATCATCATCATGTTAATATTGCATTTAGGTGCATTCACATTATCAAAACATGTGACATTCTAGATCGCATTGTCCAAGGCACACAAAAGCACAAAAACATGTTAGAAAAATTTGCAATCATCAAATCCAACCATCATCTACATATCACCTTCTAAACATATAGTATCATTACAATCATCATATAAGCATGTAAATCATAAAAATCAAACACACACACATCACATCATCTGCATCATCATCTGCATCATCATCTACAAAAGCCATATACATCAAAAGAATATCATATAGCTCATCGAAATCAAAATAGCTACATCCATATCATATCATCATGCACATGTGTGATCACATGTTGATCCAAAGGAAAATCAATGATACAAGTCAGAACCAATCATCAATCAGAAAAAATAAATGTCCAAATTCCCTGGATATCATATCAATAACAAAGTCTATGAATCAAGAAACATCAAATAAATCAATCAATCGAAGTTCCATATAGAAAATCAATCAATCCAAGTTCCATATCGAAAATCACTCAACCAAAGTCCCATATCAAAATCAAGCAACATATCAAAGTTCAGTATTATATCACAATTAATCAATAATTGACCCATATCAACAACTGACCCATATAGACAATCAGGACCCATATCGAATTAGAACCCATATCGAATCAGGACCCATATTGAATCAGGACCCATGTCGAAACAAGACCCATATCGACCTTTGACCCATATCGACATATTGAACCATATTGATATATTGACACATATCGACATATTGAACCATATTGATATATTGACACATATCGACAATCAGTTTGACCCATATCAACCTTTGAAACATATTGACAATTGACCCCTATCGACAGATATCATCAACTATTTGAAGATGTATCTATCCATATAAAGGCTCCCTTCTTGATCAAATATGTAAGTGGAGTTTTTGTCTACAAGGACCCCTTCACAAACCTCTTGTAGAAACCACATAGACCCAAGAACCCCTTGATCTAGGTAAGATTTGTAGGAGTAGGCCACTCAAATATAGCTCTAATTTTATTTGGGTCCACCCTCACTCCATTTACACTAATGATGTGCCTAAGGTACAATAACTCTGTCATGCCAAATTATTCACATTTAGATTCTTTGGCATAAAGGGATTCCCTCCCAAGTATGCTCAATACCTCCTCCAAGTGCTGCAAGTGTTCCTCATGTGTCATATTGTATATCAGGATATCATCAAGAAATATTAGCATAAATTTCCTTAATTGTCTCTTGAACACCTGATTCATGTACAACTTTGAAAGGTAACTAGAGCATTGCTTAGCTCGAATGGCATAACCAAAAACTCAAAGTGGCCATAATAGAACTTGAAGGTTGTCTTCTCCACATCCTCTGCTCTCATTCTAATATGATGGTACTCTGAGTGCAAGTCTATCTTCAAGAAGTAATGTGAGCAATGTAACTCATCTATCAACTCATCTATTCTTGGAATGGGGTACCTGTTCTTGATTGTCTTTTTGTTGAGAGCCCTGAAATCTATGCACATACACTTTGTCCCATATTTTTTCTTTACTAGAACCACTAATGAGGCAAATGGACTTTTGTTAGGCCTAATGTAACCCATCTCCAACAACTCCTTTATCACCTTCTTGATCTCATCCTTATGCACCTTAGGATGCCAATAGGGGGTGGTAATCACAAGCTTTGTTCTCTCCTCCAGTTAAATTACATGCTCTATTCTTCTCTCTAGAGAAACAACTAGTAGAATGCTTCCAAACATCTTTGTATATTTAGATATGACCTCCTGAATGTCCGGATGGTACTCCTTAAGTTGCTACTCTATAGATGTAGGCATGACCATACATTATGCTGCCTACTCCACCTGGTCATATCTAAACAAATGTTTCATCACCTTAAGTGAGACTAATATGAGTCCCCCATTCGATAATCCTCTGAGAACCACTTTTTGACCTTGATGCTCAAATCTCATTTCTAAATTTTCTAGATTGAAGGTGAACTCCACTAGGGATCTCATCCATGCCATGCCTAGGATGACATCATAATCTCCCATATCAACAACATATAACTTGTCTACCATGTCATAGTCTCCCATCTACATATGAAGATCAAGAATAATCCAAGTGCTAAGAATCTTGTGTCCATTAGCTACCATCACCCTGAACCACTCATGCTCCTCTGTCTAAAGTTCTCGCTTCCTCATGAAGCTTTCATCAATGAAATTGTGGGTGGCTCCTATGTCTATTAGTGAAACCACTCGTTGTCCCTGTATCACACCAATTACCTCGAAGGTTATTGATGTTTCAGTACTAGTAATTCATGCAAGGGTTTGATCTCCTTTAGCCTCTTCTGCCGTAATATCTTCTTCACCACTACTTTTTGAATCTGACTATTGTTCTGACTCTTTTGAAGCTGATTCTTTAGCTAAAAATACTCTAACTATTTTTCCTTTGCTTTAATAGTACACTTATGTGAAGGGTCCCATGGCTCTCTATAGTGAAAACAATTGTTTTTTTTCTTTTGAGCTCATTTAACTAATCACTTTCTAGTCTCCTTGTATTTATTCGTGGTGAATGAGAATCACTCTGTTTCTTGTCCTTTACTTTTTTTCTATGGAAAAGCGTTCGTCCAGTAGTTGAAAATTATGTTGGGGTCTTCATGTGGGGCTAATTCCTTATATAAGGCTAATGAATACCTTCTTTCTAGTTAGCCCTAAGTACACAAAAATAAGGTAGTCACTCAGAAGGGGGGTCATGTCATCGATCGTGCCAGTAGCTATAGCTAATTAAGTTGGGCGATCTAAGGGTGGGCTAAATTAGCAGCTACTTTATTCTTTCTAATTAAATTCTTAATGAATTAATTCCCATGATGGGCCCCAACTTCTTACTTCAGAATCTTTATTTCTTAGATAGAAATTGGCTTCTTGAGATAAAAGCCTCCATATCCTTGACATTCTTAATGGAATCCTGTAGTGTAGGTGGATTTAGGGTCTTAATCCATCCTCTCAATAAATCAACCAACCCATCCATGAAAAGTTCCGTGAGCATCCTCTTTGATATGTCTGTAACTAGTATTGAGAGTCTCTGGAACTCTATAATATTGTTATCCATTGATCCCCATTGTTTCAACTGTGCCAACTCCTTAAAAAGTAGTTCTAGTTCCTTCCTATGAAATTTGTCTATCAATCATTCTGTAAAATCATCATAGGAAGTGATTTTATCATGTCCCATCGTCACCATGCCATGGTTCCACCATTCATGTGCAATTCCATCAAGGTGTATAGCTACATATTTAATGGCTTCTTCTTCAGGCATATGATTAAGATGAAGGTAATTATCCACCTTTTGAACCCAATCTCGTGTTGTATTCATCCCGGAAGCATCAAAATACGATAGAGATAACTTCCCTACTTTCTTCCGGAACTCAAAATTTTGGTTCCTGTCTCCTACATGAGGCATGTGTTTCATCCTCACATCAATTTAATCTCATAGAGATATAGCTACCTAAAAATCAAGTCCTCCACTCTCCCAATCTCTTCTAAATTTATCCTATAAGTCAATAATTTGAGGCTCATTCATAGGTTGTGCTAGTGCCCTAAGTGGGAAGGTAGGTATAAGAGGTCTAGCGCTCACTGTTCTAGTGGGTTGAGCTACATGTCCAAAGTTGTAGTCCACATTTCCTCCTCCGTTACCCCCATTTCCATTTTGTCCACCATTATTACCCCCATTATTTCCACCATTATGTCCATTATTACCTCCATTCTAATCATTATTTCAACCATTGTTTCCACCACCCATATTATTCAAATTAATGGCCATTTGGCAGGCTATCATCTGTGTTAGTAAGTCCAAACCTTGATTCTATTGTTGTGCTCTTTGCTCTGCTAACTGTTTCTCTTGAACTAGTGTGTCCAATAACTATAAAAATATCCCCTCACTAGGGTCCCTTCTTTCACCCATATTGTTAATATTTTGATTAGTATTCTGATCCTCTGCATCTCTTTGTTCCTCTTGTCTAGTATTAAACAAAGCCCCATTTATCCATGTGTTGTAATGATGTGATAATAGTTGTACACTCCAATCAGTCATATCATTGTTTGCTCGTGTTTAAACCCTTCAAGATGGTAGGATTTTTTTCTCTGATACCACTATAATGTATACCCCATTATTTTTTTTTTGAAAGTACCCAACTATTGTACGAAGGTTCAATGTTTGTGTTTTTTCTTGATTTGTTTGTTTGAACTTCTCACATGCCATTCATGATATAATAATGCAAAATGGAATATAGCAATTTGCAAGAAAGCATACAAAATAATTCACTAAGCAATAGCATTCAATACTTCAATAATTAGATTTTTATTATTGATATTTCAAGAGCAGATTACAAACATATATAATAGATTTTAAAAGTAATTTCATACTAGGGAATTGAGGCATAACAACAACATATCAAACTCCACAATGACGATGCACAACAAGAAGTGTGAATCTTATTTCTCTTTGACCTCCAACTTCATATAACTCTGAATCTTGGTGGTACTTTAGCAAAATCACTATTCACGAGTACTGTAGCAAAATCACTATTCACATGTACTATAGAAAAACACTATTCATAGCTACTATAGAAAAACACTATTGACGACTATAGTAACAAAATTACTATTCATGGTTACTGTAGCAAAATCACTTTCCACAGATATTATAAAGAAACCACTATTCACGGCTACTGTAGCAAAATCACTATTCATAGGTACTATAGAAAAAACACTATTCACAGCTATTATACCAATAGGTAACAACTTCTGATTTGCATTTCAAACCCTTGTAAAAACTCTATGCAAACTCGTCAATGAAACCTATTGTGTTTCTTGGATGAAAACACCCCATAATCCTCTCGACTGTTTCCTCCAACAACAAAGAGAATGTTGGCAAAGAGGGATTTCATCCTTGAAGCCCAATAAATCAAATTTCCAAGAAATCCAACAACATAATATTAATCATATCCAAGCATGCTAAATGGAAGCTCTTCCATCTCTTTTATAATGTTCTCACAAGAGCCCATTCCTTTATTTTGTCAATGTGGAATAAAACATAACTCTCTTTATGTAACTTGTGCCTCCAATGTATTATAAAATAAAGGGTACTCCTTTATTTAAATATTTCCCACAAACTATAGTCTATGCATTAATAAAATTAAATATTTAAATTCAACTTTATAAAATAGCTTTGTTAATGCACAATAAATCATATCAATAATAAATAACTCTTCTTGTTGATTTTAAACAATTACCATTGACATGTCATTGCCATTGGATGTCCAAACATGTCCAAAATGACTTACTATAAATAGTAAGTATGCCTAAAACTATCTCAAAACCCCTTAGAAAGACCTGCAACTGAAACTATCAAGGCCAAATGGCCTCTAAGTCCCTTTAATATCTTGGTTAGCCTAAGGAACCATGGGGAAGTAGGCAAACAATAATATTATGCTTTGAATGCTAGAAAGGGGACATTACATCTTCCCAAAATAACAAACAAAGTGACTCCCTTTGTCAAAATATGAAGACATCTTGCTAACAAATAGTTGGAGAGATCACCATTGCATGGATTGATCTTCGTCTAAATTTTAGAGGTACAACTCCCTCTTATGATGTGATTTAGATTTTGAGGTATGCTTTTTAATAAAAAAATAGGAAAGGTGAACTAACATTTGCACATAGCTATTATGCAGATGTGATTATGAATTTAGAATAAAAGGAAAAACATAAATGAATCACACAAAATTCACCCACTAAATGCCCACAACAAATAAAATAGGGAAGGATATAATAATTCCTTTTTAGATATGCAAATAATTTAGAATTCAAAGTTTCATATACATAACTTAATAGGATAGGAAAAATATCAAAGAATAACTAATAAAGACTCAAAGGAAAATATGCAGCAAAGGAACACATATAAATACAAAGTTTTAATATTATATGTCTCCTTTCCTTTGATAAAAGGCAAATGTTTCAAAGTCCATCTCCCCCTGCTGTATAATAGCTAAATTTGAAAACAGAAAGATATCCCCTCTTTCCCTCTTATGGAACTTCTGATTGAATTGCCTCCTTCTGATTGATATGGCAAAGCCCCCTCTTTCCAAATTTGGACCCTCATTCCATTATATCGTTGCATATTTAAAATAATTTACTCATTCTTCATTTTCAGTTTCCGTAACTGCTTCTATAACCATTCCGCTTCTCATAACTCCTTTGGGTATTTTATAAAATTTTAAAGATTTATGAAAAAATCTCCAAAAGCAGTTTTGAATAATTTCTTGTAAAAGAAAATATTTTTATGGTTCAAAGAGAATAATTTCACGACACCTATCAAGCTTGAGTGCAAACCCGCCACCCTACACTTAACATATTATGCTTATCAGGAAACAAACAATCATCAATTTATCTTCCCATTCCATTATATCTGGTATCAATAAATAACAATATTGTCCAGGTGGGTTCTATCTCACGAGGTTCTTATTATACTTTGTGACCCGCCTAAAGGCTCCTGAAATATTCTCATATGTTTTTATTGTCTCCAAGTAATGAGCACACTCTCTTGAATTCTAACCACATAGAAGACTACAATCGTGAAGTATTGTTGCTCTTGTAAATTCATGAAGTGGTTAAATTATATCTTCTACATCAACATAGCATAGAACAACTCGTAGCTTAAAGCTCTTTTATAATTCTCATATCCAATCGTAAATATAATTTGGATGAAGTAAATGGTATCATAATATGATACATAGAGCACATGTGTTTTGACCAAGCACATAATATGGTATGATATCTACAAATGTCCACCCAAAATTCTTAATATGTTTAAGAATTTGAGTGCCTTGATGATTATTTTCTAATGAAGTCATCGCGTCTCTATTGTAATCTCAAAGGTCAAATTAAAGAACTTGCAATTAATGGCTTGTACACATTGAGATTGAAGTTTCCGTTTGATCTTCCACTATAATTGCAACATGATTTCCCATAACCTATGCACAAACCATTGTAAAAGCACCACACTGGGTAGGATTTTCCTTTACAAGGATTATGTTATTACTCTATTCATTTCTAGGTAGAAGCAACTCATGTAGCCCACATGAAGGACCACTTTCTTGCAAGTGGACATCATTTTATGATCATAAACTCCTTATTATGGATCACTTAGCAATTGTTAGATTCACCAGCATACAGATTTAATTGAAGATCAAAAATGATGTTGCTTGTGAATTGAGCAAATAAACACATAAAAAGCAGGAAAATAAATAAGTTGACAAAACATGCATCAAGAAAAGAGAGACAAAATATTTGATAATGGATTTCACCAGACTCTAGCTACATCTCTGGATCTGCAGACATGCATGATCAATGCCATTATTATGATGCAAACATTCTTACATCACCATGGTCTTCTATCGAGTTACAATGTGTTTCCAAGGAAGATTGTTACCATTAGGCTCTTCCCGCTTCCACACTATCCTGACAAGAACTTTCTAGCTTCCTGCCCAGTCCTTCTATCACATTCACAATGCTAAGCAAATGAAATTGTAACTCTCCAATAAATCTCACTCCAAACCCTTTACTAAGAGATAATAAACTCTCCAAGAGTTTTTACAAAGAACATGAGAACACACAAGAGTTTTTCAAAAACCCTCACCAAGTGATTTCTCTCAATTCTCAACAAGAGTACATAGGCAACAAGACCTTACAAAATGACTTAAGAGTCATACAATATCCTCTCAGAGAAAATACTGAGTTTGTATATCTCCCTGTTGTTCTAAGATACTGCTTTGAATTCTCTATCTCCAAGAATGAATTTTCCAAAACCCATAGGCCTCTTAAATACATAAAATATTCTAGATTGGGGGAAAACCACAAAATAACCCCTTTTGCCTTTATTTGTTTTTGGGTTTAACAAATAACAAAAGTTGTTATATTTTGTTAGGGTTGGTTTTAACAATAAACCTCTTTTTAAATAAAATAGGCGGCTTAAACATGTTCAAATAAAAGAAAACACATTTATATTGCATCCACTATTGGCGGTGCAATGATGATATGTTAGTTTGGCAATCGGTGGTTGGAGGTTCAACTCTCGTCGACCATCCTTTTACCATGAAATTTGGTGATTAAACAATAAGCTTAACCAGCTCCAAATATAGTAATATGTTATTCACGTGGCGTAACAATGAGCGGCTCAACTTTGAAAGTGGAGGTTAAATGCTCAAAATTCGTAACAAATTTTTGTTTAAACAATTCAAACTCCAAGGACATTGAGGTGCCATGTTAGCAAGTTTCTAGATCCACCTGGATCATTCCTCCCCTTTGAGGAACTTTTGGACCTCCAAAAGGTTTTTAATCAGACACTAAGTGAGAAAAACACCTTCCCACTTGTCCAGTATCTATCCACCGTATTTTTGCACCTGCTTCATCAAAAGTTGTACAACAATTATGAAAACTGCAATCATATTGCTACCCATATGCATTTTCTCACACCCTTTTGCATTCATTACCCCAACTACTATCCATGTATAACACATTAGCAGTAATAAAAAATACAAGGATATTAGTGGCAATGAGCTAACAACACTTTTAATCCTTTTGACACGTTCCCATGAAAAATTCTCATGTTGCGGCATTGATGATCCCTGAAACACATGAGAGTTAGGCTTACATACAACTACTTCATTTTTATGCTTCAGATTACCTTCTTTTTCCACCTTTGTAGAAATGAACGAATAATTTTTTCTTACATACATGAGCCTCTTCATTTGCCTTGTTTTCACCAACAGAGAATCAATTGCAATCTTCTTCTTATCCTTATTGGGATGAAGCTCTGGATGAAACTTCCAATAGTTAGCTTCTTGATGTCCACCTTTGTAGCAATAAGAGCAAGGCCTTTTCAACATCCATCCTTTCTTGCCATTCTCATTCCTCTGATTTGGAGATGGCTCTTTGTCCTATGTCCCTTTCCTGGTCGACTCGACTTTCCTGTACAAAGCCATTCTTTTCCAACACTCGGCAACACTATGGTTATTCAACCCACAAAATGTGCATGGTTTTTCTAAACCACAAACTTTCTATGTTTTCAACCTTATAATCAAAAGGAACATTGGAATAATCAAGCTTGTTATACCTTTGATGGTCACCCTTGGTGCATGCATGTTGAGAAGAATTTGTGTTTGTTCTTCTCTTGGACATCTTGCATGTGTCACCACTTCCCGAAGGCGATGTGCCATTGCCTCTCTCAGATTGTTCTTGAGATGGTTATTCTTTCGGATAATTATTTACGTCCACTACCTTGGAGCATTCTCCTTCACCATACCCCAATCCTGCATACCGAGGTCTAGCTTCCACCTTCACAGGTTCAACAATACCTTGTCCACGAATTCAAAGGCCCTTTCCTTCATATCCCATCTTGGTTAACAATATCAATCCAACACTTTGAGATTGTTTATGAGAATCACCAAGAGAAAAAGGAAGAGAACGAGAAGAATGAGGAGCTTTCATTGAATTTGCACCTTCAGATTTCTTCGACAAGCTTGATTTTTCAAACTTCCATTCCTCATACATATCATCAACCTTGGCTTTCATCGCAATGAAGGCCTTACAAAATTCTGCATCAAAGGCAAGAGGAAACTGATTTTCCTTATACGAAGACATCTCACCTCACTTTGCTCAAATTTGCTCCAAGTATCCCACAACCTACAACTTGTTAGACCGACTCTGATACCAAACTTGACCTATAAACTCCTTATTATGAATCACTTAGCAATTGTTAGATTCACTAGGATACATATTTAATTGAAGATCGAAAATGACGTTGCTTGTGAATTGAGAAAATAAACACATAAAATACAGAAAAACAAATATGCTGACAAAACATGCACTAGGAAAAGAGAGACAAAAGATTTGATAATGGAGTTCACTAGACTCTGGCTACATCTCCGAATCCGCAAACATGCGTGATCGATGTCATTATTATGATGCAAACGTTCTTACATCACCATGGTCTTCCATCGAGTTAATATATGTTTCCAAGGAAGATTGTTAGGCTCTTCCTGCTTCCACACCGTCCTAACAAGAACTTTCTAGCATCATGCCCAGTCCTTTTGTCACATTCACAATGCTAAGCAAATGAAACTGCAACTCTCCAATAACTCTCACTCCAAACCCTTTACTAAGAGAAAATAAACTCTCCAAGAGTTTTTACAAAGAACATGAGAACACACAAGAGTTTTTCAAAAACCCTCACCAAGAGATTTCTCTCAATTGTCAACAAGAGTACATAGGCAACAAGACCTTACAAAATGACTTAAGAATCATACAATATCCTCTTAGAGAAAATACTGCATTTTTATCTTTCCTTATTATTCTAAGAGACTACTTTGAATTCTCTATCTCCAAGAATGAATTTTCAAAAACCCATAACCCCCTTAAATAAATAAAATATTCTAAATTGGGAGAAAACCACAAAATAACCCCTTTTGCCTTTATTCGGGTTTAACAAATAACAAAAGTTGTTATATTTTGTTTGGGTTGGTTTTAACAATAAACCTTGTTTTAAGTAAAACTGGCGGCTTAAAAATGTTTAAATAAAACAAATCCCATTTATATTGCATTCCTGTCGGCCATTGTTTTACGCTGAAATTTGGCGATTAAACAGTGACCTTAACGGTGACCTTTTCAACTTCGAAAGTGGAGGTTGTAGGGTCAAAACTCGTCATTTTCTATCTTCATTGGAGAACCAGAAACAAAGTTAAAAGCTCCACTCTTTAGTCAAAACTCGTCATTTTCTATCGTCATTTTTCGGCCTTCCTCTGCTTTTACAACCAATTGCGTTCGAATGTAGCATCTTTGAAGAGCAGAAACGTTCCGTACACACCTTACATTGTCATGTAGATTTCCGAAGTACTTTTCAACATGAGACTTGCCATATCCTTGGGCGGTCAAGTCTACGTGGACAGCATAGTCACCAGAAACACATTCAAACTCTGTGTGTTTTGTCATACGCCTCTACACAACATGTCGCGGCCTACTATTCTTTTTTATGCATAGAGTTGGGTGTTTGGGTGTTCTCAGAACCGCGTTGGGAGGATAGAGGAGTTTCAAAACTTTTTTAGGGTTCGATGGTGATTTAAAAATTTCATCAGCTTCCAACTCCTCTAAAGCCCTTTGAACAAATTCGTTTGAATATCCCTGTCGGCTTTACGTTTTATTTGGGAACCGCTGAACCATGTCGGCAATTTTTGTGGTTCACGAATCACATTTTAAGCCCGACTCCAAAGATTTTTCAGCAAATCCGTACTGTTGATTTTCCGCAATCATTTCATTTCACTCCATTCCTTGTAATGGCCTCTCTTTGAAGTATTCTGTGAAGCATTGCAGGTGTGTTCTCCATGATTTCAAGTTTCACATACATGTCAATATCCCACATTTCGATGGGTTTTCATAACCTGGTCCAATGCTCCCATTCCCGTTCGCAGGGGTGAAAGGTTACTTGGCAAAAATTGCAGAATTGATTATTGGACTGACTTATTGCATTTTCTTGAAAGTTTCCGAGAGCTTTTTCTACAATTTAGAACGTTTTCAACAACACTGGTTTGTGCAGATTGTAGAATCATGCATTCTATGCGGTGTCTTTGCTTCGAGGCATTCTGTCGTGCAGTTTCGGTGCGTTGCCTATGATTCTACATTTTGCATGCCCGTCTACAAGAGCATTTCCAACTATAATATCTAACCCATGATGATTTTGACCGTGCTTTAACATGTTTCTTGCATGTCATTCCCAATAGTAATATTTGACAAAAAGTTACATTTATCCATGCATTGATCCTTGTCCATAACCTGTTGCAAAGCTCGCAGCTCGACACGCCATTGACATTTCTGATCACAATGTTGAAAAATATCTAGCCTAATTAATGCATGCCTTTATGTTTTTATTGTTGTTAGAATAGCAGCGGATGGTGGGTGTTCAACCTCCAACAAACATCCTACAACTTCCTTTTTCAAATAGGTAATTTTCAATGAGAGCCCGTGTATGAGTGGTAAGGCTTAAAAGTTTAAATTTGGTTGAGTTTCGAATAGGGGTCAACAATAGAAAATTAAATAAATAGGATATATCTTATTAGTTTTTTTTGGATGAGGATGGGACATAGATAAATAAATATTCGGATTTATTTATTTAAGGTTGGAATAGAAAGGAAGTTAAGGTAGTGGAACAATTTCCTACACTAATCTTAAGAGGAGAGTAATTTCAAAACTTTTTCAGATATTTACAACAGTTATAAAAACTTGATAAAAATAAATATAAATAATACGCTTACCACAATACGACGATTTATGTGGGAGAAACCCTTTTGAGAAAAAAAAATCCCACACTCTAAATTTTTTTTAACATATTGTTCTAAAATCAACGATAGATCAATGATATTAAATTTCCACAATCTATAATTGTAAACAATGTTATATTTTTGGATTAGATTGCGTGATAGTTTTTGCATCAATGTCTCGGATCATGCTCTATGATCCATCATCGGGATATTAAAGAGCAAGGAGGCATAAGATGGCCAATTACATTTTAGACCACGCATAAAAAGAGGAGGGGGGAGGAGGGGTGACACGAGGTTCAAAGCAAAGGGATACACAATAAACCAAAGGTTACACAAGATAGGTAGATAGTCTTGAAAAAAGAGGAAAAAAAGAAAAGAGAAATTAATACAAAAGAGAATGTCAATGACTACAAGAAAGATAAAAAGTAGAGAGAAAAGTAGAACAAATAAATAGGCACAACTAATAAAGGAAAAAAAAAGTAAAACTAAAAAGAAAAAGAAGGGAAAAATTGAACAAAGAAAAAAAGGAAATAAATAATAAATGAAAAAGGAAAGAAAATAGAAACAAGAAGAAAAAAACAAGAAGGACAAGAAAGAATAAAAAAAAAAAACATCTAAAAGAAACAAATCTACATTATAACCAACAAAGACTTCAATATTATGCAAAGACTATCACATAATCGCAAAAGTCTAAGACTATTCAACAATAGATTACAATATACCTTTGGAAGAAACTTCTCAAAGGAGTATCAGTAATAGAGATCTAGAGGCAAGTCAACAACTATCTAACTCTCAAAATACATCAAACTGCATAGTCGTAATATAATGCCCTCATAAACATGATTGCTTTTTAGTGCAAATAAATTACACATAATATCCATCACTAGGTAAGTGCACCAAGGTGATGAACAAAAAGTCAGACACCATAAAAAATAAAAAATGAACGTAATGCGTACGGGTTATTTGAAAAAAAAATTAACGCGCATAGGTTAAGGTTAGAAAAATCTGAGTCATAACCCAAATGCGTTAATAATCTTATTTGTAATGTGTACGTGTTACTACTCTTATTAGTATTAGTAGCCCATATGCGTTACTAATAAGATTGTTAACGCATTTGCGATGTTTTTAGTATTAATAACCCGTGTGTGTTTTTTTATTATAATTTCTTTTGGAAACCCAATTGGGTCCATTCTACTCACAGCCTCCAAAAATATGGAAAATGACCCAAGTATAGTGTTGTGTATCTGTGAAGTGTGGACCTGTGTACCTGCAGTTGCAACACGAAGACACTCAATAGATCATTACAAGCATGATTAGAAAATTTAAAGCAAAGAAAGATAAACCATAGCTAAGCGATCTATTGCCTCCTGGTAAATGCGAGGATGAATTTTTCTCTCAGATCTCGTTATGCAAATTCCAATAACTTGACTACACTTAAATTGAGGATTTAAATGATGAAGATGCATGATCTAGATGAGATATATGATTCTATGATATTGCTATGAAATATGCTAAGATTTAAGCTAAAATTGAACATGATAACATTGCTAAAATGATAAACTAGAAGCTAGATGCCTATAGTAACAATGCATAAGATGAAGAATGACATGGATTCGGGATGGGATCAATCAATCGGGGGTTCGGGATCCTTTGAACTCCAAAATGGGGTCTATTTATAGAATTTCCAAGACTAAGGGTGAGGTGGCAGGAATCAACGGTCAAGATTAAGTCTAAAGATATCAATGGTTAAATTGGAGGAGGTTGGCAAAGAGGTTGGATTAAAGGGAATATTGTCATCTCCATGGTGACAAGTGTCAAGAATATTCTAGAAGAGGTTGGATGAAAGGGAACATTTGGAGGTTGGTAGGAAAAGGAGTTGGTTGGAAGGGAACACTTGGTGACAAGTGTCAATAAGCTTTGCTCATGAGAGGGAAAAGTGTCCAAGGAAAAGGGACATGGTGGTTAGGATATGCAAGCTAGGATGGGGTTAGGCAAACCCAGGATTAGATGGAATGAGTTAGGTTTAGGAGTAGTTAGGTTGGCAAAGAGGTTGGATTAAAGGGAATATTGTCATCTCCATGGTGACAAGTGTCAAGAATATTCTAGAAGAGGTTGGATGAAAGGGAACATTTGGAGGTTGGTAGGAAAAGGAGTTGGTTGGAAGGGAACACTTGGTGACAAGTGTCAAGAAGCTTTTCTCATGAGAGGGAAAAGTGTCCAAGGAAAGGGGACATGGTGGTTAGGATGTGCAAGCTAGGATGGGGTTAGGCAAACCCGAGATTAGATGGAATGAGTTAGGTTTAGGAGTAGTTAGGTTAGGTGGTTAGAAGTTAGGAGAATTTGAATTTAAAAATTCAAATAATAGGAAAAGGCTAATTAGTTTCAACAACTCATGAATTTGATTTGTTTTAATTAATTAAAGGATTTTAGAAGAAGTGAATTTGATGGGGGGAATTAATTAATCAAAGGGAACTATTGAAATGAACCTATTAAATAAATCCTTAGATTTATTAATAGGTAGATGAATGGGGAGAATTTAATCAAATTGCTTAGTGAATGTATTTAAATTGGGAAGGAGGATTAATTAAATAATTGCTTATTCAATTAATTATCTTCAAACCATTTTTAGGTGTACACATTTTGCCCCTCTTTGAAGTGAGGTGTGATGACGTGTTGATTCAAAGAATAATCTCATTTTGATGATGATATTGATTTGATAGGATGCCCCAATCATTGATTGATAGGTTACAGTATTATGATG